>NC_139826.1:21763193-21800693 GCF_963691815.1 Echiichthys vipera
TTACCCCCAGCGCAACCTCTATGTCTTCATAGACGCTTTTCAATCCAGTCACAGTGTTTGTAAGAGACTGCAGAGTGAAGACTGTGCATATTAAGCATGAGGAGGACCTGTTTGAAGTTGAATGTATCTGGCAGTGAATGAAACAAGCTCTTGTATCTTTGTGTTTTGCTGGAGGTATTGTTTTCTGCTGCACACTGCACATGTACATATTTGTGTTAACTGCGTTTGTGTGTGCATTTTTAGTGTATTGGAGTGTGCACACATTTGCAGCAATTGAAATGACTGGTTGCCATGATAGCTTGTGCATAGCTAAAGCTTGTTAGTGTGCTTGGCTTGGCTAAACTGAGGGCCAGGGGGTAAAGGCAGAAAGGAAAGCAGGAAGAGTTTGGCATGGAGTAAAGGAATAGAGATGAGAGAAGGAGAGAAGGATCTGTAAGGCTGAAGAGGGAGGTAGGGGAAAAGACACCAATAAACCAAGGGGATAAGAAGATGCAGAGGCATAGATACAAATGGATGGGTGGGGGTAAACATTAAAGTGCAGAGGGGGTGATGAATACAGGTGGTGCTAGCAAGCTGTTTTAGCGTGCAGCAGTCGGAGGAAAGACTAATGGGCTAACAGACAGGCTGACAAATAGGGAGACTGACTGACTGCATAACTGACTAAAAGTAAGGCTGACAGCCAGCTAGCCAGCCCGGCAGACAGGGAGCCAATGTCATCCCACACTGGGAGAACAGGAGGAGCGAGAAGGGTTCATATTCTCCAGGACAGGTGGCAGCGACATGCCACTGCTGCCACCTGGCACTCTCTACCCCGTGTCCTTTTCTCCCTTTCTTTCTCTGAGCCATAATATTGCTATCAGCTCTTGACCTGGTCTTCCTCCAGAGCCCCTGCTGTGCTAGTATAGCACAGCCCTGTATTTTTCCCATTTTGACTTACTTCTAAGCACAGAGAATCCTGTATTCTAAAGGCTTCGCCCTCCCTGTTGTGGGGGCAAATAGGCCAGGCAAGCAAAAGGCAGCATGGTAGCGATTAGCGATTACCATCCTCCAGCCTTCCTCGGGCTCAGGGAGGCATGCAGGTAAACCCTCTGTCCCCATCAGTCAAGGGCCAGGGCTGTTTGAGCAGGTGGGGGGAGGCGGAGGAGGAGGAGGGGGGAGCCACTCTCGAGGCTAGACCCTGACTCCCCAAAGTAGCAGAGGCCACCTGCTCCCATTCACCGCTCCACAGCCCTGTCTGCCCCGCTAGCGCCACGCAGGCTAATTAAACTCAGTGTGGCATGTACACTCTTATTCCCACTCACACTGAGAGAGACACATACGCCAGGTCACATCAGCTGTGTGAATTGAATGATACAAATAGAAACACACACACATACACAAAGAATAATCCACCCACACTCTCTGGATGGGGAGAAGAAGTGAGGAGCACAAACATTTTATAACACAGGAACAGAAACAGTTGTATTACATGCAAACACACAAACACACACACACACACACACACACACACACACACACACACACACACACACACGCACACATGCACATACACAGACTACATGCTGCCAACAGACTGTCCCACTTTAGAGTAGGAGTGTTCTATTTGGCGTCCACCCACACCTCTCCTCCTCTCTCTGATCTCGCTGCAGCATTTTTTCACAGTCCCTCGACATAGAAGACAAAGCTGTCATTATGCTACATTATGGAGACAAAGCCTTTGGTGACTTCATATGAATACCTGTTTTAGCCCGGGCAAAGCTTTCCCCCTTATGTCTAATTCGTCTGCTATTGTTTCTATCATGGCAGGGAACAAATCCCACGATGGCAGGAAAACACACACTCCACTAGATTTTTGTGGAAGCAACACTTTGAGTTCACTTTAAATCCTTTTTAAGTACTTTGTATTTTTGTTTTTACTGACTACTTTACCTTGAATGTATTTGGCTGTAACTGTAAATGTAAGACTTAATGTAACAATCAACACACAGTCAAAATAAACTGATTATATACAGCATTTAGGTTTCTGTCTGCATGTTTACACTACAAGTGTTTTGCAATTTGGAATTAAAAAAAAGCAAAAAGATTGACTTCTGCAGCGAGAAAAAAAAGGTCTAATGGATTAAGTTTGGATATCTAACTGCGTCTTGAGCCTTTTGCAAAAAAAAAGGAATGGAATGGAGAGGGGACAAATATTTTGGGGTGATAAAGAGTGTGCGTGGGTGTGTGTGTGTGTGTGTGTGTGTGTGTGTGTGTGTGTGTGTGTGTGTGTGTGTGTGTGTGTGTGTGTGTGTGTGTGTGTGTGTGTGTGTGTGTGTGTGTGTGTGTGTGTGTGTGTGTGTGTGTGTGTGTGTGTGTGTGTGCGAGAAAGGCAGACGCGGACAGACACAGAGAGAAAGAGGAGACAGTGGAAGTGAAGGGACTCTGAGAGGTGTGACTGTTCCCTAAAATGATTTAAGGCCCAGCCCTCCTAGACCCCTACAGCTTCCAACATGCCACAGGGAGTTCTTCCATAATCCTCTGTTCCAGGTAAACAGCTTTCTTCCACCAAAAGCCTGGACCCATCTCCTACACACACACACACACACACACACACACACACACACACACACACACACACACACGTGCAAACCATCAAATAGCTCTCCTTTGCATAACCTCCTCCTTTCCTAAAGCTCAGGGCCCCTTATCTGTAATGGAACTCACTGACGCACAAATGCTGCTCTGTAAATGGTGCGAATCAGCTTGATGTTTGTTGAATGTGGCTGATGTAAAGCTTAAACAAACAAACAAACAAACAAACAAACAACCAAGTATCAGTGGTTGTCTCGTCAGTTGCTGCCTTCCATTTTTGCTCAAGTTAAGTTTGAACGTGACATCGGGAATTTCTATGCGGCTTCTTGCTTGAGGGTCCGGCGTTAACCTGTACAGCTGCATGAATTTCCAGGCAAAGCTGTGTTCTCCTCAGTTCTCCTCCTCTGTCTTTAACAAAGTCTTTCTCTACACAGCAGAGAAACTCCTCTGTTTACACTCCATCACAGACACTTAAACACTACTCCCTCGCCCCTGCCTTCCATTCCCACTTTAATCTCTCCCTCCTCTCTTTTCTTTTCTTTTCTCTATCCACTACATTTAGTCATTAGGTCGGCTCTCATCTGCATAAGCTTTCTGTTGTAGCTTTCGATTGCGCTGGGCTCCTGCTCATGTTTATTAAATAAGCCTTCTTGTTGTGTCAGCCCCACAGCTTGCCCTGCTCCTCGCCTTGTCCTGCTATTTTCTTTCTTTGCTCCTTCTCCCCATTGCCGTCCCTTCTTCCCTCCCTCTGCGGTTGGCATTCTACCCCCCCCCCCCCCCCCTCTTATTATTCCTCTGTGGGGGTATTAAAGGCTGTTTCTGTTGGCCGTCACTCTTCATAAGTGGTGTCTTGCTCAATGTGTTCGCACTACTCCCTGTGCGAGCGCACCTCAATGCCCTGGTGCGCGCTCTCTCTACAGGCCCCACTCAGAATGGAAATGAAGGGAGTCTGTAATGAGTTCCACTCAGCCAGGGTCCCCGACCCCACTGCCATCAGCCAGCTTAGAGGGGAGAATCAGAGAGACAGAGAGAGGGGAGAGAGACGGGGGTCAGAGATGGAGAGAAAAAGAGGCTCAAGGGAAAACACAGGGCTTTTTTCATTTTTTTACTCCCCCCCTCTTTTAGTGCCTGGTTGCCAAGCTGCTACAATGTTAAGCTGGCCTTTCTTTCCTTCTATAGGGAACAGTGTGGGACCGTGACATGGAGCAGAGGAGAGGGGAATGTTTGTTTTTTTTGTTTGGGGGGGGTCAAAGCAAAGTAGAGGACAGGAGAGATGATCGGATTAAATAGGGAACAAAGAGATGGACTGTATTTCAACAGAACATATGGGCGATGAGAATATGTGCTGTAGGACAATTATGACACTGATAATAACGGCAAATGCGGCCTCCATAATTGACATCATTCCTCCTCCTGCCAGCTCATCCTACAGTGCAACGTAGAGGTTACATAATGTAACAAGAGGTCTTTTTCACAGCAGACATTTTGACTTGTCATGGTAGGAAAATAACAGGTGTAATATAGGGATGGGAATCAAGAACCTGTTTTAGAACCAGTAACAAATTGGAATCTGAGCCAAAATTATGCGACTCTGAACAGTAACGCATTGGAAATCACTGATGTCAAACTACGCTGCTAGAAACTTGAAAGAGAGAGTCATGTCAGAGAGTAAGGAAATCATGGCGTTATAATGTTAATGCCACGCAGTCATGCTTAGTAGATTTTTTCCTTACTTAAACTTAAACTCCTAAACTTAAATAAAAAAGAAATCTATACAAATGCTTATCTTCTCTGTTTCGGTTCCAGTTTTATGTGCCACCTGAGTAAGCACAAATTTATACAAATGTTCTCTAATTTCATCTACATTTGTGTACAGACTCAGATGATGAACAGTTGCGTTGCCACACAGAAAACTGGTCAGGAATCAATGAGGGAATCCGTAAATAATTCACAACAGGACCTTGAAACTGAAGCAGCTAAGCGAGTTCAACCATCAATCCTCTTATTATTTACCTTTTCCTCCTGTGACATTATTAATACATTAATTTAATTAATTTAAGTTGTTAAACACATACATATCATATTGTGTGTGATATACTGTGGATGTTCCTTTACAAGTTGATGAAAGATATTAGAAGTTATTTACACAAAATTCTACCCTGTGCACCAAAGCAGCCAGCTAGAGAAGCTGAAGCCATGTCAACACAACCTGAAATGGCCTTCACCTACAATTTGAATATGTGTGTGTGTGTGTGTGTGTGTGTGTGTGTGTGTGTGTGTGTGTGTGTGTGTGTGTGTGTGTGTGTGTGTGTGTGTGTGTGTGTGTGTGTGTGTGTGTGTGTGTGTGTGTGTGTGTCGGGATGCGTGTGTGTGTGTTTAGAGAGCGAGAGCGAAAGTTGTGTGTGTAAGGCTGTTATAGATGAGAGACAGCTGATAAGGAGACCTGGGGTTGGAGCAGTCAAACAGTGCACAGATACAGATTGTCTCGGCCTTTCCTATCTATTCCTCTGTGTATTTCTAGCAAGGCTGTTGTGCACAAGACTGTCCGTTTGGTGGCAGATGCCTCACTGGGCGTAAAGCCAAAGAATTGTGTGCATGCATGTGCGTGTGCGTGTGCGTGTGCGTGTGTGTGTGTGCGTGCGTGTGTGTGTGTGTGTGTGTCTCTCAGCGAAAGAGGGTAATGGCTGACTCTACACGGCCTCTGACCCTGCTGGGCAGCACAAGTCCTCTTCTGTTTCTCCTCACACTGATTAGAGGGTCAGAGCGTCAGAGCTGCATCACACACACACACACACTTACAAACCTACACACATACACACATACACACAGTGTGCCTCTTTTGGCTCTGCCGTCAGCACAATAGAGAAGGAGAAAGAGGACATTCAGTAACGTCGAGAGAGAGGTGGGGTCAAACTAAGAAGAGTGGAGAGAGAGAGGAGGGAGAGGGAGAAAGAGAGAGAAAGAGAGAGAGAGAGAGAGAGAGAGAGAGAGAGAGAGAGAGAGAGGGAGAGAGAGAGAGAGATGTGAAGTGAGGCACATAAAGAGAACAGCGGCACAACATGGATCTGTACAGATAAGAGAGAAAATGGATAGCACAGGGTATAGGCTTGGAGAAGCCAGATATGCTCAAACAAAGATAAAAGAGAAGCGAGTGAGAGCGATATACCTGGTTATTAGAGGCAGAGGGAGCAAAGGATAAAAGCAAGGATGGGTGGAGTTAGAGTTATAGAGAAACAGTAGCTTTTTTCCCCTTGCTTTGTCCTTTCCTTTCTTTTCTCTTTATCTTTAAGGATGAATCATTCAGCAATAATTTATTTTTTTGTCCAAGCACGTATTTACCCTCTCTGCCTCCATGGTACCCCTACGTCTGTCTATCTCTCCCCTTCCCTCATATCTCTCTCTCTATCTGAAATGAGAAGGCGAAGGAGCATGGTGTTTGCATAGCCACTGGATGCCATGGTTCTGAAGGAAACACAATGCCTGAGAGCAAAGTGTGTGTGTGTGTGTGTGTGTGTGTGTGTGTGTGTGTGTGTGTGTGTGTGTGTGTGTGTGTGTGTGTGTGTGTGTGTGTGTGTGTGTGTGTGTGTGTGTGTGTGTGTGTGTGTGTGTGTGTGTGTGTGTGTGTGTGTGAGAGAGAGAGAGAGAGAGAGGAAGAGGAAGAGAGAGAGACAGTTTTTGCCCTTGAGGCAGCTGTCCTGGCATTCGACTAAAGGTTTAGGTGTCTGTGGGCCACTTTGTGTATGCATGCATGAGTCCCTGTTTGCATTTGTGTGTACCGTACGTGTGCATGTGAGTGCATGTGCGTGCATGTGGCACTGACCCATGTAAAGAGACAGTGTGTGTGGGGCATACATAATGGATGCTCTGCCTGCCGCACACAAGAGTGCACAGCGCCGTGAGGGATTCCCAGCTTAACAAGCCTGCCTGAGAGTGTGTGACAGAGAGGCAGATAGAAAGAGAGAGAAAGAGAAAGGGAGTGGTGTGCAACATCCATAACTGATCCCAAAGAATGTAGCCATGAGGGAAACTCAGTGCCATCCCCATCATCTTTTCCACCAGCATTAACCTCTGCTAGTTTTTCTACTCATATACTGTATCTCTGTAGTTTCTCTGTTGATTTTTGTAGTGTGGTTTTACTGCTCCCATCTACTCCTCCAACCCGACACTCACATCACCTTTCCTTTTCTGTATAATTGTGTCTTCAGCTCTTCAAACAGGCTACGGTATATCTTAGCTTCCCTCGCCGTCCCTTTGGAGTGGAAATGTCATTTGTTTCCGGAACTGTTCCAGAGAAGAGCGGCCAGTCTTCCACCTGTTAGACACTGATAGCACATGCACACTCGAGCGTACACACACACACACGCACACACACACACACACAAAAACACCTCGATCCAGTTTCGCACAAGCCCCTGAACATTGTGCGCCAACCTGACTGTGACACACACTCTTCTGTGTGTTGTTGTTCTCCAAACACAGAGAAGGTGAGAAAGAGAAAGGCAGACAGGAGGTCATTCCGACCAACTGAGATAGATGAATGCATACAAGTAAAAAATTTGTTTTTTCAGAGCTTTTTATTTCTTTTTTAACCCTGCGGTCCCGATAACACAGCCTGCAAAGATATACAGTATATGCGTAGTTGCCGCCACCATCTTGGTATGGGGTTCTGAAAAAGCCAGCAACATGGAATAACATTTGTTACTGTTACGGACGTGTTGAATTAGACATAACACAAGCTAACATAAAGTTAGTCCTGACACTAAATTAAGCTAACGCTATTTTATGTCAGGTAAAGAAAAGAAAAAAGGATGAGTTTAGTAAAATATCAGTAAGATGCTGAAAATGATGTTTTTCATGCATGTTATTCAAGTGACAGCCTCTAGGGCTGAACTGCAGTTCCTTGAAGGGCCACTTGAGGCGTCAATCCTCATAGACCAAAATGTTCAACATGTAGCTAATATAATATAATATATAATTTAATATAGCTAATTTCCCCATTCATGATAACTGCACTAGGAGAACATTTTATAGAAAGAAAGTTATATTAAGGCTCTAAGACGCTTACAGCGTGCTCACACTATCCTTTTGGCCGCGGCCAAAACCGGTTTTTCAGCTAAAGTCTAGTACCTTTAAGTAGTGTGAGCGCACCCGCTCCGCGCTCAACTGCGGCCAGCTGGCCCTCCACGGCCCGCTTGAAATAGGTGGGCTTTAGCGGAGCCGTTTGCACATGTACGAGCACGAGCGTGCGCACGTGTACGCGCACGAGCACGAGCCCTACGGCAGTAGCGTTATGTCCGCCTGTTCGGACATGTAAATAGAAGGACGGACCATGCGCGGACATTTAACAACAACAACAATGGTGGTGAAAGGTTCACGTTGTGTTTACTGCAGATTTGGTCGGATGAAAATATTCAAAAACAGTCGACAAGACGCACAAAAACTCCGAGGTCTATGGAAAGATTTGTATACAAAGCCACACACACGCGATCAATGCGTGTGACGTGTTACGGCTTGAAGGCGTATGGACAGCAAGAAGTATTGGCCGAGGCCCTGGTAGTGTGAGTACAAACGGGGCTGGGGCGCGGGGGGGAGAGGGAGGGGGGACAAGTACCCTAAAGTCCGGGTCTCGGTCCGGGAGGATAGTGTGAGCGCGCCCTTACTGTTATTACTGTTACACTAGAAAACCAAGTATCTCATATTCAAAATATATATCTGGCATTTGTAACAAACCAAACAGCTGAAAAATTGGTTGAAAATTCAGCAAGGAATTATGATTTCCCATATAATTATGTATATGTTGTTGTTGAATGAAAGTCTCTCCATCCTGGGCCTTTATTATTCACCTTAAACTGTAAATGTTGTATCAGCGTTTTGAGATATGGGAACAAGAGTTGGCGTTCTATATCTACAGTATGACAGTTTGATGGCTAAAGACTTGCAGAAATCTTCCACTGTGGCTCTGGTGGGACCAAAGACATTATAAAGCATGCAAACGTTTATAATTTAAAAATGACCAAGGGCAAAAGCTTTTGACAGACAGTGGGGATTGACAGAGTTACTACAAATAAACAATTTGAGACAAATACTTTAGTTAATTATGAATATTTGTAACATTATAATTCAAACTAGCAGGGTCTGAAAAATATATATGCTTCTGTTAGAGGGTTACTATGTTACCTGCACATAAATATCTGTACTAATATGTAAACGTTCTCTTCATGAAACAAATAAACAACAGAAGGAGTGTATACTGTATATATTACTGTATACCGTCACTGCAAGGCCATTGGGAAACAGCACACACACATATATTCTAATCAACAGCAGAGTGCTGCAGGCTTGATCCAAAGAACAGGATGTCAGCTTTATCTTGGGCTGAGGGCAGGGGGCCAGAGCCCAGAGGTGTCAAGGTGTCTGGGCTCCGGGGACGACGAGGGATGCAGAGTACACTGGGCAGAGAGGAGAGGAGAGGGCTGTTAATCACCACACAGGAAGGTTGAAAGAATCTCCTTTTTCTCCTCTCTGCCTTCTGTAAACAAAAATGAGAAGAAAGAATGAGAAAGGTGGAGGGAGAAGTAGAGAGCTGCTTGGTGGCTGAGTGGGAGTGATGCGGAGGAAGAGAGGGAGGTGGTCAGGGGTTCTCTATTGAAATTGCTGGGTCAGCGGGATCCCTGCCATTCAGGATTGAAAGGAGGCCCCAATTAAATGACTTTGTAGAGCAAGCGAGCTGGAGCAGTGTGTGTGTTTGTATGCGCGTGTCTGTGCAAGTGAATGTTTTCTGCATGTGTCTGCATCTATGTCTGTGTGTGTGTGTGTGTGTGTGTGTGTGTGTGTGTGTGTGTGTGTGTGTGTGTGTGTGTGTGTGTGTGTGTGTGTGTGTGTGTGTGTGTGTGTGTGTGTGTGTGTGTGTGTGTGTGTGTGTGTGCGCACGCGCTCACTTTTGTGGTACCGGGGGCGACTAGGTACTTGAAGTGTCGCCATGGTGCTGTAATTAGCGAGCAGGGGTGAAAGGTCGGCCACAACTCTACTGGCCCGGGACAAGACCTCTCTCAAGAGGCGGAGGGAGGGGGGTTGTGGCCAAGAGAAAGGAGACGGGAGTGTTTTATAGAGCAAAGACTAAGCACACAGCTAAAGGAGGCTCCTGACTGAAACAGGAGAGAATAGCAAGCCATTAAGCAGTGTTAGTTTTGTAACGGTTATCCTCCCCACTCTCCCTCTGCTGGCATATGTCGACATGTTTATTGTCAAATAGTGTGTGTGTGTGTGTATGTGCGTGTGTGTGCGTGTGTGTGCGTGTATGTGCAGGAAAAGGCAGGTTGGACACTTTGAGTGTGGGGCTATGAATTTAAATGTAATGGTTTCAGTTGGTTAGCTTGTGATGCTCCTTAATCTTGAAGTAGCTTTAATCTTTGGAGAATAAAAAAAAGAAAAG
The DNA here is from genome assembly GCF_963691815.1 of Echiichthys vipera. NCBI lineage: Eukaryota > Metazoa > Chordata > Actinopteri > Perciformes > Trachinidae > Echiichthys > Echiichthys vipera. Next base: position 21,773,197 of record NC_139826.1, read on the forward strand.
ATTGATTGTGAGGGTTAAAATGAAGGCAAGCAGTGCTGGAGTAAATGCATGGGGGGGGGGGGGGGGGCGTGAACTCTGGGAAAGATTAAAGGAAAGAGGAGACATAGGAGGAGGAGATAGTGGGAAACGAGGAAAGAGAGAGAGAAAGAAGTAAGGGACAGCTGCAGTTGTGAGGGATAAAGGTTTTTAAAAGCCTGTTAAACACCCCAGTGATGTAGACACTGTCTATCTGTTTGTTTGAATGCCTGTCTCTCTGTATGTTCAGCTGTCTGCCTGTCTGTTGGAATATATCATCATGACTCTGTAAGAACGTCGCCCGTTGCCGCCATGTCTCACTAAACATGGCACGCTGGGCTCTCTGCCCCGCTGCAGCGTATCAGTGTGGAAATGGCATATAAATTAGTAAAGCGACAAAACAAGTTCACTCCATCTCATAAAACCTCCTGTAGATGTCCTGTCAGATCTAGCACTGTTGAGGAATAGTATTATGACATTTTCTGTTTCGCTCTCACACAGGAAAAGCACTCTCTTTATCAAAGTATAATGTCTCCAGAGGGATGCGAAGACAATTGTTCTCGTCAGTTTGTCAGTTTGCGTTGAATAGAAAAGTAGGCCTGTTTATAATTAGAGAGTCCTTGCACAGTTGATAGAATTTGTATTATGCAACAACATGCCTGCTCACACACACTGATACACACATGCAGACATAGTATGTGCAATATTGTGTTTTGTATTCAAAGGTGTCAACTTAAAAGCAGGCAAAGCACAATTAAAAAGATGGTTGCAAATTTAGTGTCTCTGTTCCTTCAGAGGTGCAGAATGTGTGCAAATATAAATGGCTATAAAAGGGCTTTGTAATGCGGAGGATAAGATATCAGCACTTACTAGGATGGCAGTATGTGTGGGTGTCTAATGCAGAGACAGTCTGTTGCTGAAGACATGAGGGCCTCTCTTTAAGTTGGCATATGGTGATCAACTACACATGCTGCAAAATCTGCCAGTGACATGTGTGAGAGGGTATGCCCGTCTCCGTATGGGGTGAGATTTGCCACCAGAACACTAAATTTGAATCATGTGTTTTGTGAAACTGTCACCGGGAGGAGATTACGTTGTTGGACCTGTGATCTATATTTTAAAATATCTGTAATATTGAAAAAACTGTTTGACGTTAACTGTTACAGTGTGTGTTGTTAAAATGAAAAAAAATGACAGGAAACTACAATGCACCTTTTGAAAAATGTATTTTAGTACTTAGTACAAGCAATCGTTTTCAGTTATAATGAAACTGGGTACAGAACTCTACAGTGCCACATGATGATGATCTGACAATTAAATTTGTATTAATGATTTTTTTTCTCCTGAAGCCATTTTAGTATGCCGATGAATTTCAGCCACAAGAGGACATGAGTTTGTTCAAAATAAATTAAAATGCGTTTTTACTCCAGGAAAAACATCCATGCCTTTTTTTGTGTCACAGTCCGTTTTAAATTGTTATATTGAGGATTTTGCGTTGTCAATCTCATAATTGCTTCGCATACAGTGAATCACAACTTTTTTTTAATTGAAAATGGAAATGATCTAATGACATTATAACACATTTGTGTATTTGTGTATGGAATTAAAATTAAGTGAATTGCACATATTTCGATGCAGGGGAATCTCTTATCAATAGGAGTTTGAATAGTAAGCTACTCTTTTTGAACCCAGATGTACTGTCCATTCCATTTTCTGATTTTAATAATGTTTTTTTCCTAGTCATATTACGGTATTTTCATTTGTGTGTACCATGCATACCCTTAGATTAAGTTTTAGATTTTCAAAATGATTGATAAGGGTCTAGCATGCAAGTACAAGTACATTAAGACAAGCGTGTGTGTAGGCCTGTTATCTTCATGTGTGCTCTGTGCTCTACATTGAGGGAGTGCGCCTGTTAACTGTGTGCCAACTGGCACCTAGCCCTTGGCAGTGGGCTGGCGTTCGCGTGCCCGCTCAGCTCCCCACCACCTGTCTGGTCCCTGGAAGAGTCAGCAGGCTCCTGCAGGGAGGACCTCCTCTGTGGGGGGGTGAGGGGGGGGGCACAGTCTCTGCGTACTGTGTGGGGTTGGGGGGGAGCAGTTGCCCGATCTTTGCCACAGGAAAGGGGTTACACCGCGGAAACAGTCAGACTGCAATGGCTGCGGCCTAGTCTGGCCGCTGCTACTGTACCTCCGAAAGCCAATGAAAATCTGCCTCTCCTTCCCTCAGTCCATCTGTCTGTCTGCCTGTCCATCTGCATCCGAAATTAGTGTCTCTGTCTTTTTGACTGTGTGTTTTCCTTCATGAGGATGCCCAGAGGATGCCAGGAGGAGGGGGGGGGGGCTGCTCCTCCCTCTCCTTTCTTTTCAGCAAATCAATTGCAAAATATGCAACACGTCATTTAGCTAACCCCCTGCCTTGTAATTTCTCCTGTTGTGTTTGTAAAAGTATTACCCCAGAGATCAGGAGAAGACAGAAAAGACAGCTGAGGAAGAAAACTGTAAAAGGCTCAGCACAGTGTGTTTCATAGCTGCTGTGTGGGAGTGGTGGGATTTAAGAACACCCTTGTACTACCTTTCAGCGAGGGATTGTGTGAACATACACTTGCTCAATAATTTAGCCACTGCAAAGAGTGGTTCTGATTAAATTATGAAGGAGATTGGCACTGATGATCAAGATTGTGCGTGCTAGTGAGCGTGGAAGTGTGGGTTTGCACGCCTGGGACTGGAGTTTATCCCCCTGCATGCTTGCTCGCTCATTGATGGTACCCCAGCCCATGATGACTATGGAATCAGGAGGCTGTGCTCCTCCTCATGACAAGAAAAACGCTGAAAATAATTTCAGAGCTAACAGTTTGGTGATCTACAGCTACAAGCCTGAGGGTACACATCCCCTGGGAGTATCAAGATATAATCAGCATGAAAGATGAAGGGAATGAGAAACACCTAATTTTCTTAAGTGTTTAGTATTTCTGGCTCCATAATAAAATATGATTTAACTTAATTTTTATATTCATATTTTTTTTTAAAAGGCCTGTTGACAACTCTGATTGATGTACCTTGTGCAGCGTACCTTCGCCTCTGGCCTTGTGACTCTGCTGTCACTTCTTTTCAAGTTTGGAGTTTCTCGATCTTGATGCCTTCTGTAGCTCCTCAAAACACAAAACCTCACAAATAGCATAAACAAACTCTCAGAAGGAAGAGTATGTTTCACAGGTTTTAGTGATCTCTGACTTTATATGTGTTTAGAGAGCCATTGGGCAAATTGTGTTCAGGGTTTCCAAACTTTCCATGCCAATGGGGTGAAGGGTCAGAAGCTATTTAAGCCTGTTGCTGTCTCTGGGTTTTAGATGGTAATGAATGGCTTTAGACCGCATATCCATTGGCTTTAGATGCTGCAGCTTGACCTTTGAGCTCTGTTGACCTGAAGGGTCCATGCAGGGGGCCACAGGCAGTCACCAGAGCAAGACCTCTGACCTCAGATCAATGCGGGGCAAAGGTCAAAGGTAATGCTTATTGGATGATGGCTGTGTGGTCATGTTGGTGCACTGGTGTTTGAAATAATGTAACATTGAGGGCCAAGTTAACTGCCTTTCTTTTGTGCTCCCAATTCGGATTCAAGTCCGTCATCACTGAACATTGATCACTCAACGCTGATTGGGCTACCTAACCATAACACATAATCTAAAGTAGAAAATAATTTAGATATGTATGAGAGCTGAATATTTCCACATGAATAAAATATAGCCTACATGTTTAAAAGAAATAAGGATCTAAAATGGATTGGACTTTTTTTTTCATAGCTAATACCTATCATTTAAGAAATTTTAGATCTTTTTCAGCTCCTGCAGATCATCTCAAGACATTTCAAATTTTGACCATAACCAACAACAACAAATGCGCTTCTTCTTCCTTCCTTCCCATCCGTTCTACTAATGTTCTCATTTCTTGTACCTTATCTCGTATCTACACCAACAAGCACACAGAGCCAGCGGTGCACAATTTCCTCCGTCACACCACACAAAACAAACTTACACAAGCACATTCTCGCATGCAAAATCACTTCTGTATCTCAACATTTGGACAAACCCGTTGTGCATGTACATGTGCATGCGCAAATGTGTGCTTGTTGATATCAGTGAGAAAGGTTTGTGGGGGGGGGGGGGTAATGCAGTGGAGCTGTTTTTCCTATAATGCAGGCTATCCTTCATGTCTTATCTGAAGCTGCTAATGTCTGGGGCCAGTGGAGGCTGGAGTTTGCGATTCACGGCCTAGACCTTGGCTTTGTGAGAGCAGACATCAATAACCCACCCCTGCCCGGCTCTTCCTGCAGAGAGAGAGAGAGAGAGAGAGAGAGAGAGAGAGAGAGAGAGAGAGCGAGAGAGAGAGAGAGAGAGAGAGAGAGAGAGAGAGAGAGAGAGAGAGAGAGAGAGAGAGAGAGAATATTATAGGTTCAAGTAAGGTAGGTGACAGTGATTCAATAAAGACGAAGGAAAGGGAGTTTGGGAATAAATGACACACAGCAATAATGTTTCACCCTGACCTGCTCTGATTCATCACATTTACAGTGATGATGTGACATTAATTGACACAATCTGTGGGTGTCTCTCTCAAACACATTGCTCTTGAAACAACAAACGGTTGCATTTCCTTATGCAAAATTACGTTGAGAGAAAATCGAAAATCTTTTTTGTGTATTCAATTATTGATTTATCTTATCACTCAGTTCAGTTAGATGGATTTCTAAAAAAGGCTCTTCCACTGCAGAGGATGACATCAATGGCGAAGAGTACGGTTTGTTCTAAATTGATGAAAATGGAAGCCTAGCACCTGAGCTACAGTCAGCTACCTCCAGAACACTGTAACTCAACTCTTCTTGTAGCTTTTTCCCTGTAAAAGCTAAAATAAATCCTCTTTGCAGTAACTGCAGGCTATACATTATCTCAAAATGATGACAGTTATTGGCCAGGTAAACTAAATTTGGTCAATCACTGCATCGTAAGATTTTTTAGAGTATTTTTGAAGAATATATTGATATTGGAGTGGTTAAAATGACTATTTTATAAATAATAAATGCCTTAAAAAAGCTTACTGTAGAATGCCAAACTGACTATTATACTGTGAAGCCTGTATGATACGTAATACTTGTGTTGTGTACTCACAGCTAATATAGTTTGCTTCGTGTATGTAGATATATTGTGGTTGCATCCAAACAAACACACACACACACACACGCACACACACACACACACACACACACACACACACACACACAAACACACACACACACACACACAAGAACACAGTGATGCTCAGCTGGTGCTGTGCTATTCTATAAACAGAATTTGTGATATGGAATTGTTCATTATTCTGGTCTGGTTCTGGTGTCTGGTTCAACAAATCAAACAAGTGCACAACCAGAGCCGTAACAAAAACACCTTGTAGTTTGGCCGTGTGTTTTCATGTACATCGTACAAATAAAAAGGTAGAGCATAGAGAGAAAGCAGAAAGAATTTTAGTGTGACAGTGGAAATATTGTGTTTCAGTCTGGTTTGGACTATAAAGGAATATAAAAAAGAGGAGATGAAGATAGAGTTAGGATGCAGAAAATACGATGGATTAAATAGAAGTGAAAATTAAACTAGGGATGAAAGACTTGGGGTCTGTAGCTAATGATTGTTTATAAAGAATGTTCTTGGTCTCTCAGTTTCTTTGTTGTCTGTAAAATCTAGCATTGAGTAGTTCTGATGCAATACATATTCTTGTTTGTTGTTGCCTACGTTTTCCGTTTATTTGAGAACACAAATGGCAAAAAGAGGGGCGATATAAACAAGAAAAATTGTCGGACAGATTTGTGGATGAAAACAGAATATGTGACTTTAGTAGAATTGTATTGAACACACACATACTATGATGACTGCAGCTCAGGTGACGTGTATACACAAGCCTTTTTGTACCATATTGCATTCAACTGACAAATATCTCTTTTTTTCTGACATTGTCAATGTTGAACGGTTGAACATCTCTAAAGTTCAGTTAAAAAAAAGTGGTCTTCATTATTTACTTAGGGCGCACTCACACTGTCCATCCGTACCGTGCCCAATGGCTAAAGTCTAGTTTGTTTGACCAGTGTGAGTGCAACTGGCCTAGACGCGGTACGCTTGCCAGCCACGGACCATTTGGGAGAGGTGGGCTTTGGTAAAGCATGTTTGCACATGTACGAGCACGTGCACGAGGCCCACGGCGGTTCTGGCGTCATTTTATGTGCGCCTGTTCGGACATAGAAAAAATAAGGACGGACATTTAAAACAATGGCGGCAAAAGGTTCACGTTGGTGTGATGCGGAGGTGGAGTGTTTACTGCAGATTTGGTTGGATGAAAATATTCAAAAGCAGTCGGACAAGACGCACAAAAACTCTGAGGTCTATGGAAATATTTGTAAACAAAGCGACGCATTGCGATGACGTCAATCAATGCGTGTGACGTGTTACGGCATGATGACGTATGGACAGGCAAGGAGCATTCCGCCGAGGCCCTGGTAGTGTGAGTACAAACGGGCCTGGGGCGCGGGGGGAGAGGGAGGGGGGGACAATTACCCTCAAGCCCGGGGCACGGTACGGATGGACAGTCTGAGTGCGCCCTTAAAGACATTTAATTTCTCCTGTGTGGCTTTCTTACATGGTCCAGGGACAATTTTTAATGCCACTTTAACTGATTCAGGATTGTTTTTTTACCACTAAGGGGCTCAAAAACATGAAAAAGAGTGGTTTATCAAGTGCTAATGCTTTCACCGACAAATCGGTCAACAGAGTGACTCGCCATCAAAAGAGTTTTCTTTCTTGACACTTACCCGTACCCCTATAGTTCAAATTCTAAACTGAGAAATGTGCATTATTTTATGAATCACAGAAAATATACTCAGGGTCAATCATAAGGTAGATGTAATCGAATGAGAAATGATTAGACTGACCCACGCATCTGAGTGCAAATATGATGTTTCTCTGGTGGCAGGGAGAAAGTAAGGCTGGCCTTTATGCTCTGATAATAAGGTGACATTTTGCTCTGCACAGTCTCTGGATAAGAGCCTCACTTTTTGCTCTCAGCTACATCTGTTTCCTCCTGGCCTTTCTCTGATTCTTTTACTCTCTTTGTCTCTCTCTCTTTATCTCTCTCTCTCTCTCCCCCTCTCTCTTTTTCTCTTTCTGCCTCCTTATCCACTTTGCTGTCATCAACTTAAATCTTGTTCTCATCCTTTTTTTATGTGAATGTTATAGACTAGATCAGGGGCGGAGTGGGACACAAAAATCCACCGGGACAATTCTGACTGCACCGGCCCACAACAGGCCCAACCCATACCCTCCACCAGGACAGGGGGGTGTGTGTGTGTGTGTGCGTGTGTGTGTGTGTGTGTGTGTGTGTGCGTGTGCGTGTGTGCGTGTGTGTGTGTGTGTGTGCGCGTGTGTGTGTGCGCGTGTGTGTGTGTGCGTGTGTGTGTGTGTATGTAAAACTCGTGGTGCAGACCGTGATATGACGACACCACCCCCACTGAGGAGGAACTATGAAGAACTCAGCTCAAATGTTTTGCTGATTCTCAACAGTGTCAAAGCTTGAGCTAACTGTTTTCCTGTCAACTCACCTGCATCACTAGTTGACGCCTGGTTGTTTTGGAATAAATCCGTGATTTTTGACCATTTTTATGCGCGCATCTGCTTCTTCTTCATTCTGGCCTTTTCAGCCCCTCCTTTCTCCTTTCTCTTCTTGCCCTCCATCAGGTGTAACTGAGCAAATCAAACACGCAAATCTGATTCCTTTTCGACTGTAAGAAAATCCACTACTCCAACCTTGCCCACTTTCTCTGTCTGACAGACGCTCATTCATCCCCATTTGTTCATTGGATAAACGCGGAGCGATCATTGGAGCGTTACGCAGTTCCCATTTCCCATGAGGCTTTGCTCCGACCATTCTGCATTAATTTATGAACAAAAAAAAAAACAAATTCAATCGTTGGCCATTTTATATTTTGGTCATGAAAGTTATGTAACGTCTGAATAAAAATAATTAGATCAAGATAGGAGGCTAACAAAAAACAGTAGACTGGATTAATGAGAGTGAGTGTGACACTCTAGCAACCATGAGTGAGATGTAGAGAGACAACAAGTGTTATATATAGTGGTTGGACTCTCTGTATCTAGAGATAGATATAGAGATGTCTGAGATTTTCATGGGAGCGTTCTTGGTTCCAAGAAGCTTTAGCTCAAATTTTTACATTTTGTACAAAATGTACATGAACATGAAACTGTACATACAATGTACACTACCCAACCTTCAGGATTTTAAGAAAGAGTGCTCTAGAATCTGTGTGACACGCAAACGAGGAAGGTGCAGGGAGAGAGACGCGCCTTCAACTTCGGCAAAGGCAGCGCAGATAGCTCCATCCTTATATTCATTCTTACATTTTCTCAATAAAAGCTCTAGACATACGGTACGTAGATAACCATTTATCTGAGGGAACGGCTTTTCTTTGAATTTAGAATTGAGTTCATCTTTGCACATGCAGGCTGGATAAGCATAGAGTACAGAAACTCATCTGAACATGGATGAGTTTTGTGGTGATTTGTTTGTTTTTTTCAAACTAATACAATGGAAGGTACCTATATCTTCCATGTGCTGCTACTGTATGAACTACACTATTTGTTGTGTGCATACTCTGTCGATTAATTCATTTCAGCTATTTATGGTTTTCGGATGTGTGGGGCTTCATGCTTCCACCTTAGTTCACTTAAGCTAAGTTCACATTACGAGACATTCAAAGTCGACAGATCGCTGTACTGTTCGCACTACACAACTGGCTCTCTTGTCATCTGGAGTCTTCAATAATTGTGGTCTTCACACTAGGTGACTGACCAGTGACACACACTACAAGATATTTCACCAGCAGGAATCCCTAATGTGTATATCTATTATTTAAATGTTTTTGCTGCTATCACTAAATATGGTTTATATTTAAGCCTGCAATTATTAGAGACTAGAATGGAGTAAGTGTCAAGTTGACTATTTTATCAACATACTTATTAACTTGTGTGTCTTATAGTCTTTTTTTTCCTGGTACTAAGCAAAAAAAGTATGTTTATCCTTCTGTTTCTTTCACCCTCCTGCCTCTTCTTACACTGCTTCTTCTGTTTCTTTCTGTGTGCAAGAGCCAAAGAGAAGGAGTTGTCTCAGATGAGCAGTACTCAACCCTCTGACCCATTAATTAGCTCAGTAAATGCTGTCGAGATTACAGCAGAGGAAGTGAAGCATGTAAGTCAGTGATGGATAAAGCAGGAAGGAGGGAGAGAGAGAAAATCCGAGGATATATCCATGTTCACAGTAGTCTGTATAAACCACTGACACACTCTTTTTTTTTTAAGAAAAGGTTTTTTAGGATATAGTCCAGCAGATGCCTTTTGATTAGAGGGTTTTTTGCCGGAGAGGCCAGTTAGAGGAAGAAACTGATAAGAAGGGAGAGGAAGGAGAAAAACAGGAGCCCAGAAAATTGAGAGTTGAGCTTAAAAAAACACAAACATTGTGTTTCTTCACTGCTTCTCTTCCTTTTCCTCCTATTTACCCATCTCTCTCTTTCCCTGTGCCTACTCTATATATTCTCTCTCTCTCTCTCTCTCTCTCTCTTCTGCTGGCAATTGTGGCATCTACTTATTAGAGACATTAAACATTTTTTTATAAAAAGATAGTGAGTCAGATAGTAAGACCACATGGTGCTAAATGATTATTATTGTTCTGCACTGTAGACTTTTCATACAGAGGAAAGTAGCAGGAGCTGCCTTGTGTTAAATTCAACACTGTGAATATGACTATTATTTTTAAATGAAGATAAAATTGAAGTCATTGGGGATTTTTACAACACTGTGTTTGATTTGTTGCGTCTTAAAAGCTGCTTTTAAGCTAATTGACACTATTTTCTGAGATTTAAAGGTTTATTGTTCTAGCTGAGTGAAATGAATAGTGAATGTAACCGGTAATCACAATCTCATTAGTAAAGATTTATTTTCTGACAATATACTACTATACCAATAGTAACAACCAAAAATATAGTTGCACTTGATATTAATGTTTACACCACTTATATATAATGGTAGATTTGATCATGTGGGACATATGTGTAACGTTTTAGTTTCTGTTGGTGATTATAGAGGGTGTTTATCACCCCTGCTTCCTCTCTAACCGTCAATCCACTGCATCCCTCTCTCCACTACCTGCCATTATATGTAGCTGAGGTGTCTCTAATGGCCCGTGGCTCTCCTTTCCTCCACCTCTCCCCTTTCATTTTCTCATAACAAGCCCCCTGCCCTCTCTCACTGGAGCTCAGACAAGATTATCCCTCCGTTATTCCACCTTCTGCTCCGTCCCACACTTCCTGGCGGCACTTAGGCGTGACCCCGCAGCGGCAGCAAATGGGCATTTGCAACAGTCATCTCCCTCTCTTGCCCTCTCTCTTCTGCTCCATGCCTTTTCTATAACCCCCCCACTCCCCCCTTCAAGCACACACACTTGGAACAGGTCACAGATCATTTCAAGCACCTTGAGTGTGGTGAGGCAATTACTTTCCCTCCTGGTCACCTCCAGCGCCCCCTGCCACCTCTCCCATCACTCTGCTGGCCATGTCAGCCCACGATTCACATCTCTACCACTGTACCGTTGGTAAGTAGGAATCATCGTTTTGCTGTTGGTCTGCAGCAGTACTATCAACACATCAAGGTGCCATTGTGTTAGTTATCTGTCACAGCAGAGGAGACAGGAAGATGGAGGCCGAGACGGTGGGGGGTGAGGGCGTAGTGCCTAAGTGTATGTTCATCTCAGACTGGCTCGTGGAATGAGAGGAGCCATCCGTCTCCACGCTCTGTTTGTTTCCCCCTCATCACAGTCCCTCTCTGCTCTGCTCCTCATCGTAAGCCTGACGCAAAGAGAGAGTGTGTCTTGTGCGTGTCGTCTTGGTTTTGTGCACGTCTTATTTACGGCGAGTATGGGCTTAAGCAAGAGCAAGTAATAAATTTAGTGACATCACAGCAAGAGGGGAAATCGAAGTGTTGCAGCGCTTACTCATAACCCCTTCATCCTGCTATTCTGAATGCTAGTTATTATCACACACACACACACACACACACACACACACGCATGCACGCTATTTTGCAGGTCTAATTGAGGGTGTCATTGTTAAGAGTGTTGTAAATCCTGCTGCAGTGGTCACTACTAAAAGTGCCTGTCTCCATTTGACATATTCAGCCTGTTTGTTTACTTTGACGGGAAATCAATCATACACACACACACACACACACACACACACACATATATGCATATGCACATGCACATAAGAGTACACTACATGTTCTATCCATGTAAACAAATATCATCTAAATCACACAGCTTCTGCTAACTGCAGGGCCATATTGAAGATAGTGTTATTGGTTACTGTTGGGACAACAGGGATGGACGCACACATACACACACACACACACACACACACACACACACACACACACACACACACACACACACACACACACACACACACACACACACAGGGAGTAGGTCTGAGAATAGAGATCAGTCTTGCCAATGAGGTCAGCGAGATTGATGAAGCTAATTTTGCAAACACAATGTCTTAAAACAGAAGAGTCTTTGTTTCATCATGGACTCTCCAAAGAAATCTTTGGAAAACTCTGCTCATCATCTGTATCTAATAGGAGAGGTTCCTGCTAGGAGACACAAGCCATTTCCATCCAACTTTAAAGCACAATTTACACACACTTTGGAGATGCTGCCAAAAAAACTAAATAGATGCGTTTCCATCTTGTTGGTTGAAGCGTTAATAAGTCCCTAAAAGAGAATATAGTGAGAATGATTGGATAAGTATTTTGACTAATGTGAGGTGATGTGAGCACATTTCATTAATCTAAAGAGAACTTAAGAAGGTTAACTACTGAAGCAGTTGTATAAACCATTCGAGTAAAACATTTCTCACTGTACCTTTGACAATGTGAAGATTTTCTATTTTTTAATACATTTATTACGATTATTATCATGAACTAACAGTTTTGTTTTTTTACTATAGGTGACATAGCAGCTTTAGGACATAAGTCTTAATAGCCATTTGTCATAAGTGTTTACATTTTATAGAATAAACAATCAATGATTCAATAAGGACAACAATATGTTAGGGATACGATACATGATAATTGTTTGTTGCAAACAAAACAACTGAATAAAATGTGACTGCAAATATCACAAAAACAAGTTTTTAAAATGTGATCATTTAATAATCTTCTCTTTCATATAAACTAAACATTGAGGGTTTTAGACTGTAGGTCAAACAAGATAGTCATGTTTAGGATATTAGACCATGCGGTCATCATTTGTCACTGTCTTTTACATTTCTTGACTAAATAACTAAATAATGAATTGATTATTCAGAAAAGTAATCATCATAAAAATCATAATAATGGCTAAGTCAACGTAATTGTTTGTTGCAGTGCTATGGGGCGTTCAATGAATGTATGACTGTTATTTTCTAGACAGCTATACAGAGTGCCCAAGTCTTTAAAAACTGCTGTATGGGACTGTTTATCCATTATTTACTATCCATAAAGGCCATATTGACATGTTGTTATCAAAGATGAGATTGAAATTGGGCTTTCTTTTATCTTGCTTTCCATTATTTACGAGAAAAATAATTGTTGACGCTGTTGTCCTCTCTGTATTGGACTACGGTTATGTTATTTATGGGCGGGCAGCCAGTTCCACTCTCTCAAACCTATAGATGCAGTAAATCATTCAGCCTTGTGATTCATCACTGGAGATAGTTATGGGACACTACTGTATATCAAAAGTCTGGCTTTCCTGCACTTTTACTGATGAGAGATCAGCATTTGTCCCTTTTTATTTACACAAAAATTTCCCAGATACTTTATCATTCTTTCTTGTTGGTAGCCATTGTATCCGCTATAACAGGCAGGCCTCCCCCTGCAGGTGCTAAAACTGTGTACAGACTTAAGAAGATCTGCTTTTTGAAGGAGGAGGAGGAGGAGGAGAGGGAAGGGCTGATAGCAAAATGGTAGAAAGGGTGGAGGGGGTAAAATGAAACTGTGCTGAACTCCACGGCATTACAAAAATGTTTCTCCCCTTCCTCAACATTGCCGAAGGTCTGTTCCCATTGTGACCAAGCTCAGCAGCACCATGGTTACAGCAGGACCCTTTGAAGCCATCTCGAGCCCCCCCTTCCAATGTTGTTTCTGCCCTTCCTCCCCTGAGCCCTCCTCCCCCCTCCCCCCTCTCCTCCATCTTTAAGTCAAGGAGAAAGTTGTTTTGACCTCAGCCGTAAATGATCATGACACCTTAACAAGCAGCACAAACCAGGACAGCACACACTCACACATGCTTTCTTGGTAAGGTAAACCTCAACATTATCTAATTTCTCACACACGTAGCACAAAAGCACACATTGTTCGACTCCATGCTACAGCTAAAACATAGTGTGTGCAGTGTGAGGTCAGTTCAGTCCGTTTAAAGACAGGTTTACAAAGGTTTATCTCCTTTTTGTGTCATACATAAATGATCGACATAGAACATTTCTCTGCAGTGAGCACAGAGATTTATACGGCTGCTGGAGAGATTAATCTGTGGAAAAAGAAGGAGAGGGAGAGGAGTGATTCTTGGAAGGCCTTTCCTCTTCATGCTGGTGGAGGACCAAACAGCTCTCTGCTCTCTGCAGGATGAATAGCTGCGATGTCAGGTGATTGCCTCTCTCCGTTTTTAGCCGGTTGCCATTTTTTTTCCTCTCCTACTGTGATTTTCAACAGAGAGAACATCCTTAGATAACCATAGCTGTGACAATTGGGTTGTTCAAAAACAAAAGCAGTGTCACATCTTGTTTGTATGCCTGTGCATACGTGTGTGTGTGTGTGTGTGTGTGTGTGTGTGTGTGTGTGTGTGTGTGTGTGTGTGTGTGTGTGTGTGTGTGTGTGTGTGTGTGTGTGTGTGTGTGTGTGTGTGTGTGTGTGTGAGTGTGTGTGCATATTTAAACAGTGCGGTTCTCATGGAAAAAATGAAATGGCAATGGGACAAGTAGGGGAGGAGAAGAAAGAATGAGGAATTAGGGAGGTAGAGAAGCGGTCAGATTAGACCGGTGATGTGATCATAGAGGATTATAGAGTGAAAAACAAACCATTTTCAGCCATGGATAGAGGAAATATAGTCAGGAAGGGATAAGACATGGAAAAAAGGAGAACATTCATAAGAGAGATAAGGAGAAAAAAGAGGAGCGTGTGGGGTCATTATTATTGCAAATATAAATGAGAAGCATGTAGATTAGACAGTTCAAGTCAGTGAACAAATGATGTCCCAGCTTCTTCATCAAACTTCCTCTATCTTGCCCCACCTCACCCCTCATCACTCTGACTCGCCGTTGTTTTCAACCCAATTTTTGCATTCCAAACACTGGGAGCGTGACGCAGAGGTGCCACCGTCTAAATAGCTTAAATGCTAACAACACCAGCATGAGACACTAATTTGCTTTCATCTTTCCGGCAGCAGAAAAAGACACAGCGAGAGCGAAAAAGAGCCACGTAGAAAGAGAGAGTGGGAGGCAGACAGACATAAGGAGGGGATAAGGCATTCAAAATGTAACGACAGATAACTCCACCCAAGCAGCCCCATTGTTTGTGTGTGTGTGTGTGTGTGTTGCGCATGTGTGTGTGTGTGTGTGTGTGTGTGTGTGTGTGCGCACGCGCGTTTGTGGATATGTGTACTTGTTTGCATTTATGCACGTGCGTGTTTGAATGTATAAAGGAGCATCCTTCTGCTTTGGCAGAGGATCACAGAGTGTTAATTCACTTGTTATCCATGTTTGAAAATGGAGTTGGCTGCAGTGCTTGTATAAGCTGTTGTTCCCCTGTGTGTGTGTGTGTGTGTGTGTGTGTGTGTGTGTTTCTGTGTGTCTATATGCACGGATGTTTGGCACCAGTCTGGAGGGTTGCTGTGGGTCCATGCTGGCGTAGTTGGGGCTTGAATGTGATTGGTGGGGACAACGGGCCAAAGGCCGCCCAGGCTAGTGACTGCCACTTGGTATAGTGCCCCAACTAAACGCAGGCCAAATCTGCAGAGATTCACCCCTACTTATCTCAGCTCTCCCTCACATGCTGGCAGTTCTTGTTCATGTGTTACATAGAAAGAAAGAAAAGCCTATGTATGTGTCTCCTCACACCGTTTTCCCCTCAACCTCTTGCATGTGATTCTTCTTTGCTCTCCTCAAGGAGAGTACTGTGATGTAAAATGCTCTGAAGCAGTTAGAGGCTATTTGATCCTCCTTTTAATTAGATGTTTACTTTTTACCTTGAAGTGCCCTCGTAAACCGGCAGCCTGTTATTTGCGTTCGTTATCCAACAAGGGGGCGTTAACAATGCCATCTCATCACTGGGGCGAAAACAACGGAATTTGGGTGTTATTGAGCTTTGAAGGGAAGTAGGGAAAGGCAGAAGGACATAAGAGAAACAGAAGGGGATGCGAAACAAAGAGAGACTGCTAGAGAAGGAAAAGAGGAGAGGGAGAAATGATTAATCCAATCAAGCCTCTTAGTGTTTCATCCATAGGCATTGTTCTAAGATGGCTGCCTCTCCCAGGCTCAGGCTGTGGGATGCGACTAGGCTAACGCACAAGCTAAATCCCAGAATAATACGGAGATGAGGGCAGCGCTGAGGACAGAGGGCTGTGCCAGCTGATTAGTAATAGCAAAGGATTCACTTGCACAAACACACACACTCACTGGGCATGGGATGGAGAGGCAGTCCCAGATTGAGTGAGGTGCCTATTGGATTGTACGGCTTATAGTTTTATCCCGTGTGAATGTGTGTTGCTGCTACCGGAGTGTGGTCGAGCTGAACTGAGCTGCTGAGGGTTCACAGACTGTAACCGTCTGAAGCCAGAGAGGTCGTGTTTGTGTTTGTCCGTGTGTGTGTGTGTGTGTGTGAGAGAGAGTGGCTCTTTGTCATTAAAACAAGGGCTTATTTTGCAGAAGTAGTTTAAAAATAGGTTGGGCTGTCTCCAACTGTGTGAAAGGTGTTGAAAAATGACGCCTGTTTAAGATATGTTGCCATGTAAATGCTTGATTCCAACCTCTAATTTGCTCAGGAATGGCACCGCTTGTGTTTATTTAACACACATTACGAGCACAACATTCCCTCTGCCTCGTTTTTCTATCCCCTTTCCTCAGTTTTTCCCTTTTTTATTCCGCTTCCCATGTCTTGCCCCCACCCCCCCACCCCCCCTCTCTGCAGCATTTTCTAAGATGACAGGAGGGTGTTTTTCCTTTGTTGGGGAGCTGCTCGCACATTCTCTGTTGACAGGTAAAAGACATTAAAGATACTAAAAGACTGAGCATGATGGAATCCTCCGGGGAGAAAGGAGGAAGGAGGAGGAGAGGGGAGGGCTGATAGCAAAATGGTAAAAAGGGTGGAGGGGGGGGGTAAAAGGAAACTGAAAGATAGAGTGCTGAAGCTTTGCTAAAGGTAATGTATTTAGTGAGAGAAAAGGAAGGATTGAGTCTCAGAGGGGAGGAGGAGGTAGGGGTGAGGAAGAGGGTTTGACAGTCAGTGACCTGGGGTAAGTCTCTTCGACTGTCTGCTGATGCGTGAAACCCGAGCACACGCAGTATTAGCACGCCTCACTTACTGAACACAGCAGAGGCCTGACACAGGGCAAGGCAGCCTCCTTATACACACACACACACACGCACACACACACACACACACACACACACAAACACAAACACACACACAAAGCTTTCCAACATACATACATTACAAGCACACATGTTGGCAAATCTAATGATGCACAGTTACAATACTCACACGCACACAAAGCTGGATCCTTGTTGTAGGATAGTGTGTTAAATCCAGAAGCACAATGGTGAGTGGAGAAGGTCATCTCAGGCCCCTCCAACAGGCCCCAAGGTGCTCCGCTGCCCCTTCAGCTGCTCTGTGCTGCCTGTTTACGTGTACAACTTGTGCGTTTGTTTGGCACCCAACCCAGCCAGCCCGTGTTTGTGGCATCGTACAGTTGTGTGCTTCACAACACGCCTAAGGCAGGTCGAACTTTAAACGAGCTCTCCCTCTCACTGTTTCTCTCTCTCTGTCTCTCTGTCTCTTTCTCTCTCTCTGTCTCTCTGTCTCTTTCTCTCTCTCTCTCTCTCTCTCTCTCTCCCTCTCCCTCTCTCGCTCTCCTTTTATCCTCCTCTGTGTGTAAGTCAATGGGTTAATCATCTCTGTCCAATAAGCAGAGATAATTGAGACAAACAAGCCAATGAGGAAATGTCACAGGAGAGCACAAGTCAAGCGAAAAACACACTGCCAGCAGCTCCTTGTGTGTGCCTCTAGCGTGTGTGTGTGTGTGTGTGTGTGTGTGTGTGTGTGTGTGTGTGTGTGTGTGTGTGTGTGTGTGTGTGTGGGGATTGTGTGTAATATTTTTTTGTGTACACGTAAATAAACCTGTTTGGGAGTATAATTGTGTGTGTGTGTGTGTGTGTGTGTGTGCGCATCTGTGTGTGTGTGTGTGTGTGTGAGTGTGTGTGTGTGTGTGTGTGTGTGTGTGTGTGTGTGTGTGTGTGTGTGTGTGTGTGTGTGTGTGTGTGTGTGTGTGTGTGTGTGTGTGTGTGTGTGTGTGTGTGTGTTCCCAGCTTCTTTCCTGCTGTGTCTGCTCTCTAAGTTCCCATAGCTGCGTTTGCATACGATACACCTTCCCCTTGGGCGATTTCACAGATGCACATCCACATACACACGTGTACACGCGTGCACACACACACACACACACACACACACACACACACACACAACATATTTGTTAATCAAATGAGCAGCGCTGTTAAAGATCCCCTCCCTCCTCCCTTCTCTGGTTCACTACTTCATCTGTGGTTCTCTGCTCTTCTGTCTAATAACAACGGGACATGCTGAGAGGCAGCAGATCTGATGTGTTTGATATGGAGACAGATGAAGGGTTGGAGGATGCAGGTAAGAGAGCTGAGTGACTATAAAAAGCCTCATCAGAGCAGAGACGTGTGGCGTGATGCATTCCCTCGGCTGAGAACAGGGGCGCTTTTGTTGTTCGCTGTGCTGGGAGCAGGTGTGCCACAAGGCATTGTGGGAGGGATATGATATGACGACACATCAGGTTGTCAGCTCTGGCCAGCTTCCCCCCACCTGGCTCCCTCTAGTGTGTGTGTGTGTGTGTGTGTGTGTGTGTGTGTGTGTGTGTGTGTGTGTGTGTGTGTGTCTGCCAAAGAAAGGTCTAGCTGCCATTTAAATGGGAAATCCACTTTAAATCAGGAGTGACAGTAATCTGGTGAGCATGAGGAGTGCAGGCTTTATTTGAGAATATTAAAATGTGACTCTCAAAGCAAAAAAAATGCAAGATAAGCCTGAAGATGTCATCAAGAGAAATTCTGGAGATTGTTCATATGGTTCTCCACACTGCACAAATCATCCATTGTAATGAGTAACCTCATCTAGAGTTTAAGTATTGCAATGTTATTTTTCTCTCGAAGTAGGAGCATCATTTAGCTTGTTTCTGATTCAAATCACTTCAGTTCTTTGTTGAAGGGTGTTTTTCTTAGTATAGAGTGTCTGGATTAATCTAATGCTGGTTAAAACAACAGGCATGTGGAGGGTTTTGAACATCACTTTCTATAAAACGGCAGCACTGCTGTGGACTAACCGGTCAGTTTTGCTCAGGTAGTGCATGCATGACACCAGTATTCACTTGATTACTGCCATAATGGCAACACAGACTGACAGGATTATGTATATACAGTGGCTAATGCTAATATCAAAACTGCCCTGGTCTTTAAATGAAGGGCAACTAATGCTTGATTAAACCCTGTGTGGACAGTGTCTTTGCCACAAGCTGAATCAATACAGTGTCACACATTTATCTGGCAACAGTGGCTCAGCAGTTAGCCATGTTGTTAATGCAAATGTTGTTCTTTTGAGCAGAGATCAAACCAGATGTGCCTTGTGTTAAAGCTAGTCACTTCTGCCATCGGCTCAGGCAATTTGTATTACCCCACACTTTGAAAAGACCTCTGCTGTCCCATCTGGAAGTGTCGGGTTACTCATGCAGCAATCTGCTTTGTGTTGCCAAAGTAAATTATCAAAGCTGACTCTCTCTTAGTATTGCCAGTAGGGTCTCCAAGTACATGAATCTTTTAACTTGAAACTCGGGTGTTTATCTTTACTGTCTTTATAAACTGAGTCCGGCGGGATTAGCAAAACTAGTGGTTGGACGATGGCCTGGGATTACAAAACATCCCTTTGTCCCTTTTTAACCTTACTTTTTCCTTATTTCTCTTTCTTGGTTTGTGGTTCCATGTCATGTCAGGTTATTTATCTGTCTATCTGCCAGCAGTGCATGGTCACACAACATGAACCTTCTGAAGGAATGTTTTAAATGTTTTGTATTTTACATTCTTTCTCTGTTCAAAGAATGCACTCAGTATTAGCCTTTTCTCTTTAGTATCTTTTCATTGTTTGACAGTTCTTTCAAAGTTGAGCCAGTTAAGGACTCGGTGAAGGAAATAGACGGACATATTATGCATGTGCATGTACACACCTATGCCTTTATCCCAAGGTGCGACTGCAGCAAGTGGGTCAGAAGAGGGTAGTCAGTCTAAAGTGCTGAGGATTATGTGTGTGACATGCTTTAGATGAGTGTCTGTCGCTGGGTTAGTTTCTTGTAGTGAAAACAGAGGTGTGTGAGTGAGTTGTAACCTTATCAGGTGCTGTGATGATAAGTGGATATTGAGAGCAGGTGCTTTTCATCCATTGACTGACCTCAACATTGAAATACAGGGAGGTTTCTGAAAACCTTTTTGAGGTAATGACCTAAAATCTAACCCAGCAATCAATTTGTTTTTGTTTTTGTTTCTCTATCTTCTCACCAGACTGAGTAATGTGAGCTCTAATGTCTAAGGTTATCAGTCATTTCTCAGCTTCAGAGTTAAGGGACACCTAACAATGAACTCTGCTGTTTTTATTGCAAATATTTTCAAAAATATATTTCCAATGTGCATGAATTGTCTTAGTTGGATTGTGGACCACCACAAGCCTCCAAAGCAGCTGCACTGCTTCTTAGCATAGATTCTCCAAGTCTGTGAAAGGCCCTAGGTCCTCCCAAAGTGGAGGAGTCAAATAATCAATTTATTATTATTTTTTGCAAATAGCATCATTAAGCTAAATTTAAAGAAATGGTTTATGAATAAACCAGCCTATGGTTGCATTTCTCTGTTTTCATGTGTTTTTTTATGAACCATCTCAAATCCTTAATTCTAGTGTTTATGTGTAAATGTAATATGCTAGTCTTCCATGTGCCAATCCTTCTTGTTTACCATTTTAATGCTCCTGGGCTTCCCCCGGTAACCATGTGTTTTAACATTACAACACACACATCAAGCTTCAGGCAAGATTGGGATTGGGCCAAACTCTACTGGACACCATTCTTTTAAAAGCTATTTCTTCATTTGGTGTTTTTATGATGCTAGTAGAGAGAACTGTCCAACACTTTGCTCCAAAATATCTCATAGATGTTAATGTTCACTTGGATTTAGATCTAATACATGCAGGAACCATGGCACATTGTTTGCACAGACGTCATAGGTGGCCAGCTAGCTACAGTAGCATAAGAGTGGGCTTCCATGGTGCAGAGCAGTGCTTCTAATTCACTATGCTTCACCTCCAGCACTGCAAATAAAGTGTCTAACAGATAGTGTGTAAACAGTGTAGGATTAGCGTTTGGAGTTTAGCTAGAGCAGCTACCCGTGAAACTACAAGTGACCAACACACAGAAGCACAAAATTAAGCAATGCGGTCACCGCATTGGCATTTGTTCTGTTTTCGCTTTTTGATTATAATTTTTTGGCAGTTTTTCAAGCCTTTATTATATAGGATAGACAGGAAATGGGGAGAGAGAGAGGAGGAGAAATGCAACAAAGGGCCACGTCGAGGACCTTCAGCTTCTTTACATGAGGCGACTGCTCCAACCACTGTGCCACCAGCTGGCCCTGATTTCTCCACTCTTTTATTCAGGATTTTTTCTTTCACTTTTCACATTGCCTGTACATGAAGCATATCTATTTGCAAGCAAGCAAAGTTTATTTAGATATAGCACCTTTTACATCAGTCACAAAGTGCTCAACAGTCAAGGTAATACAATCAAGTAAGAAGCTGATAATAAAATATCTGTGATCATGTCAAATAGACAATATACATCTGCTAACGTGAAGTATAGCTCATGTACTCATAGCTTTGTGGTTTTCTCTTTTCCATGTCAACCATCCACCTCCTCACGCCGTTTCACACTTCACCTCTGATCCCGACCCCTCACTTCACAGGTAAGTGCTTGAACTCATAAACACACACACACACACACACACACACACACACACACACACACACACACACACACACACACACACACACACATTGCTCAGTTACTGTGTCTGTGATCTGTAGGCGTTATGTGGTGGCATTGAACTTCTTAGCGAGGCCACACTCCTGGATAATGTTGCTAAGAAACAGGAGTGTGTGAAAGTGCGCAACTAACCTTGGTTGCCGTCTTGTTGACACAGAGGTGAAGAGCTGTGATTACACTGTAAACACGCTGAATATCACTTGGATACAAAGTATCTGTTTTTCTCTCGGTGGTTAAGCAGAATGTCATATCTTTAAAAATATAGCATCAGAGCTTTTCTGTTTAGTACAGTAGAAACAGCATGTGTGTGTATGTGTGGCTGTGAGTGTGCGGCCATGTGTGTATACATAGGTGTGTGTGGTGCTCAGCTGGCCAGGCGACAGTTGTGTAATTGCAGGGTTATTGCTGCTGAGCCTGATGGGTAATGACACATTTGCAAATTAATTCTCAGTGCTAGGCTGTGATTAGCATACGGAGAGAAGCATCTCACACACAAAGAGTGATACACACATGCACACATGCTCACACACACTGCACAGGCTTCTAATCACCAGCGAGAGGTCAGGTTAAATGGGTGTGTGTAATGGTAGAGTGGGTGCAGGTCTCTGCAAATAGGAGTGAGTGAAGGGTGACGAGATATCATTTCTCGTCAGATTTGATATGAGACGACGTGCTGAAGTCCAGCTTTTTCTTTTTTTCAAATTACACACCCCTCCTTTCAAAATATTTCCTTTCCACTCCTGCTTGCTATGAGGCCTGATACCGTGTAAGGTGGTATGAGTTGTTTTTGTTTTGGTATCATGTAATGCATAAAAGATAGAATACAATAATAGTACAGTAGTTCTACAATAATAGTGGAACGTGTGTTTTCATTTTGAGCATCATTTTGATTATTTGTGTAATTTTGCATACAGTTGGCATAGGGCTGAGCAACATGGCCAAAGTCTTCCATCCCGATCATTTCATATCTCTATAGCGATATGCATCACAATATATTGTGTTTTCTGGTAATTCAGTTAAATAAAGAGTCTACTTTTAGTCTACTTTTCTATACTCCTGCAAATAAAATTAAATACTAGACAAATGACAAGTTCTGAGTATTTTCTCATTTTTTCAGAACTCATTAAGTGGAAGAGAAAAAAAACATAAAGAAAAAATAATGTGCAAGGATCAGAACATAAAGCGTCATCCAAATGATGTAAATATTGACATAACCCAGTCCGGACCTGTAGGTTTTTCAACATCGCAATAGAAACAATAAATAAAAAAAATATATAATAGACATTTTTATATGGTTTTGATGATATATATTGTCATGTTACCCAGCCTGGGTTGCGTATATGTGTGTATATATATATATATATATATATATAATCCTGAATATAACCCTACGCCCTTACCCTACAGCATATCACACAGCACTATGTAAAAATGTACTGTATGTGGTTATATCAAGCCCATACATGGCCTTTTCTCTGTTTCAAATGAATACTCAATGCTGTAACATCTGTTACTTAATTTTATGATGTTTATTTTGATGTTGTCACCCTATTCCTATTGAAGGAGTGAATTGCTAAAAAAATACTCACATTTTTGGATTGCACATCCTCTCTCATGATGTTGTATGCAACACACACACACACACACACACGCGCACACACGCACACGCTATTTCTCTCTGCCTCTTTCTCTGACAATCCCACACCTGCTCTACAGGAACTGACCTGTTTTTTGCAATCATGTCAGAGTGCAGCAGTTTACAGTCTGTGTGTATGTGTGTGTCACTGTGTCTATGTGCACCTCCAGAGGCTGCGTGTGGTAGGGAAAGATTATAGCGATGCCTTATCTTAGCTTTTCCTGCTGTGGAAGAAGACCATCTTTCAACCTCATACAACTCACACACACACACACACACGCACACGCACGCGCACACACACGCACACACACAAGCACAACAATAGAGAGTGTGATTAATTTTCTTTCAAGGGGGGGTTGTTGGGAAGACAATTGTATAGTTGGTTGACAGGAATTTGGCATGGCAGGTTTGTGTGTGTGCGTGTGTGTGTGTGTGCGTGTGTGTGTGTGTGTGTGTGTGTGTGTGTGTGTGTGTGTGTGTGTGTGTGTGTGTGTGTGTGTGTGTGTGTGAGAGAGAGAGTGTGTTTGAGTGTGTGTTGAGGGAGTGGTATCATTCTTGCTTACTCTCTGTCTTCCTTTCCTGCCTCAGTCTCTCTCTCCCTCTTTCTTCATCCCTGCATTTGTCAGCTGACTGCTGTGCCCTCCCTCCCATCCAGTTTCATCTTTTCCCCCCACTTTTTTTCTAACACTTGTTTTGTTCTTCCCATCTTCCCTTCCGTTATCCTATCACTGTTACTTCTTGATCACACTGCCTCAGTCCCCAGGGAGCTTTTATAGCCTTTCAGATAATGTGTGTGTGTGTGTGTGTTTGTGTGTGTGTGTGTGTGTGTGTGTGTGTGTGTGTGTCTGTGTGTGTGTGTGTGTGTGTGTGTGTGTGTGTGTGTGTGTGTGTGTGTGTGTGTGTGTGTGTGTGTGTGTGTGTGTGTGTGTGTGTGTGTTCCTTCTTCTGCAGTGCACTTGTCAAATGTGAATCATTACGCTACCTTAAATAAGGCAGGCTATTCTCATTGACTGTTTCTACTTATACCTATGAAAAGTAATGCAATATAATTTGTATCTAACCCACATAATCATGAGCCAGGATGCGGAGGGCTGCCTCTAAGGAAGAATTCTTCAGGCTGTGAAGTATAAAGACCGACAAAGTCAGCATAGGCAGGAGGTCTGGGTGGATGGATGCGTCAGACAAACACAGGACTTTCACCCAGCAGACCGCTGCTGGTGTCCTGTGAGAAAGCAAAAGTCAACGTTGACTTATTTCAACTCATTTAACTAAGACTTATTTAACTAACACCACATACGTAACTTACGTAACTTACGTAACTTACGATCTTTTCCTATACCTAACCCAGTAGTTTGGTTAACAAGGTCTGCACTGCAGGGGTTTGTGCAGACACACTGTTCACTTGTGATGCAGGATATTCGTAGGATAGCGCACAAAAATGTTGCTTTTTGTAAGATATCATACGAACCGTTGAATGAGGATGTTAGCTAGTCTCTTGCATAGCCTGTCCCTTACCAGCAGATCAATCATAATAATAAAAAAAAAACACATAATTTATTTTATTACCTGTCACTGTCCCCTTTCATCACCCAGTAACATGTTCTTCTACATGTCTTCTACTCCCGGTCTCACCTCTACTTTACACTCAACACCTCAGTTAACGTCAATGCTGTTATAACAGCTGGGAGCTAGGAAACAAATTGAAAGATGTACTTGCAGCAATAAAAGTGTTACAGGTGCTCTTTTAATTGTTGTGCCCTCCTCAGAATATTTACATAAATTTAGTTTAAACCTTTATTGAAATTTTGAGAAAATTTGTTTCTAATTTGAGCAAACATCTGGATGTACCTAGCGTTTGGGGAAAAAACAAACAAATTGATCTTCATCTTGTCCAGCTTTTCCGGAAATTGGACACTGTATTTTTAGTTATCTGTCTGTCAGTGTGTCGTCAGAGTTGGTGGTGTAACACCTTAGGGGGTTACACCTCGACCCGTCTCAGAAGGTGCAAGACACTCCAACACCTATGTCACACACACACACACACACACACACACACACACACACACACACACCTGCACAAAACAACACAGAAACACGCACATGCCTGATGACGATGATGTGTTGTATGCGCACATTCAGCGCTGTACGTAATATAGCGTGAAGGCTGTGTAAATCTCATTAATCTGTTCTGATGTAATGGCATACACACATACACACTTTTGACACATTGTACTTGTCTTAATTAAACATTTACTTATTTCCTGTCTTTGGAAAAATATAAAAGGGCTTTGTTCCCAGAATAACTCCCCCTCCCCCCTCCTCTGCCTCCTCCCTACATATTTCAATCCATGGACTCCCCTCCCCTTCCACACTTGCTTTCTCCTTCTGTCTGTGTCTCCTTCTTCCTTCAATCATCAGTCCCTATTAGTGATTATTTGCCCTATTTGCCTGTGAGCATGCCTTTCGCACTCCCACTGATTTCCACTGTGCTTGTTGTGCTTGTGGATGTGTGTTGTGGAGTCTTTTTTTCCTGTCCTTTGAGTCTTTCTGAAGGCATAGGACCCCTCAATCTGCCTCCCTCCCCTTCCTCACTAAACTCCTGCCAATCCCCCCCCCCCCCCCCCCCCCCCCCAATCTCTTTCTCTCCCACTGTGAGTTTCATAGAATGGGTTCGAGAGCAAGTCAGCCCTCAGGGCAAACTGTCTTGCTAGAGTATTTCTCCATCATTTCTCCCTCTCTTTCTTTCTCTCTCTCTCTTGCTGTTTTTTTTCTTTTTGTTTTGGCATGGCTGCATCCCAGAAGATAGTTAACTCCTCACCCCTACTGCCACCATCTCAGTCAGGTTTGTGTGTGCAGAGCAGGCAGTGGAATACCACAGTGTGTTTCTGTGTTTATTCATTTGCATGTGTGTATGTGTGCAATGAAAAGAGAGCGAGAGGGGGGGGAGGATCTGCTGTCAGTGCAGCATGGTGAGCAGTCTGTGCAATACGCTGCACAAGCCAAGTTTCCTAGACGGACACACAAACGCACCCACACACTCGCAGACAGAGACAAGGACTCTTATTTTCAGAGAAGAGAATGGAGGCGGGGGATCTCTTATATTTTCCTCTTCCAAACACGTAGCTTTTCTATTGTGAGCTGCCCTTGAAGACCCACAGCACTCCTATCTGCACTCTTTGTTGGTTGATGCTTTCCTACTGTCTGATACAGTGTGAACAGATGCTCCCTTGATAGTTGTTGGCCTCTCGCTGTCACCGGGGCTGTCCAATCAGCTGTCACCCTGACTCCGAATTGAACTGTGACCACTCTCCTCCTCGGGTGAAGCATCAGCACGAGCTGATATTTCCCTCTCATCTTTACCCTCGCCTTTTCTATCTCTTTTCGCTCTAACATCGCCACCACCCCCCTCATGCACACACACACACACACACACACACACACACACACACACACACACACACACACACACACACACACACACACACACACACACACACACACACATTCACGCTATCTTGCCGTGTTGTTGCCTGGAGGGAGTTCATTCTGCCCTCCTTCTTTCCTCCTCCTCCTCTTCTCCACCACCTTCTCTCCGTATCAGCAGTGAAAGAGAGGGAGAAAAAAAGGGAGGGTGAGAAAATGAGAGAGCAAAAGAGAGAGAGAGAGAGCGCGAGAGAGAGAGAGAGAGAGAGAGAGAGAGAGAGAGAGAGAGAGAGAGAGAGAGAGAGAGAGAGAGAGAGAGAGAGTGGCAGCAGTAGCGAAGGAAGCAGAGCTGTCTCTCCTCTGATCATCTTTCTTGGATAGAGGGATAAAAGACAGTCCCAGGAATCAGTCGTCGCTCTCGTTGACAGGATTTACCCAGCCTGTATGTTATCCTCCCTCCTGCCTCTTTTCACCTCTTCTTGGCACTGGACCGCTAGCTTTTACATCTTTCCCTGGCTGTCCCGACTCCCTGGGTGTGTGTTTGTGTATGTGTGCATGTAAGAAAGAGCTGGAGAAAGTGTGTTTCCTGCTGCTGCTGCTTGGAAACGGACAGCGAGTGCGTGACCCTTCGCCTGGGGGATCACGGGCAAGAGCGAGGGGGTCAAGAGCGGGGGGGGGCACTGAGGGGTTGACCCTTGCACCTCTCTGTCTGTGTGTATCTGTGAGACTGTCTGTGTGTTTGTGTATGTGTGTGTCCTAGCTGGCTGGGCGGTCCCAGCCTCACGCTTGGTTAGCGAGGACCAGAGAGCGGGGATGACAAGCTGAGTCCCAGCCCAGCCTCCCCTCACACAGAGCCTCATTTCTGGGTGGCTGCGAGGGCAAAGCCCCTCTCTAGTTCAGTCATCCAGGACAGGACG
>NC_139826.1:21808193-21840693 GCF_963691815.1 Echiichthys vipera
ATTTTTTTATAGAGGATGGGGCAGCTTTCCAATCATTTGTCGATGGGATTTCAGAGCTTAGCCATCAAAGCAACCCCTTTGCTTAAGACAAGGAATAAAAAAAGTGCAATTTGCCTCTGTTCAATACCCCCTCCTCCTCTTCCTTCGATTTGTTAAGCATGAGACAGACAGTCTTGAGCAGTTTATGATATAAGGTATATTTTCACCTATCTTTTATATGAGTATCTGCCACCAGCTTTCCTCTGGGCCTGGTGCCCCCCCTGTGGCCAGTCTCCAGGTTACAGATAGTGTTGAGACGGTTGTAAATACCTGTGTCACCAGGGGGGAACTTCTCTCTACTTGATGTGTGACTGTTGGAAAGGTGAAGGATCAGTGGCCAATGACCTCAGGGTGCCAGTAGGAGGTGAAGTTGGTCATAGGGGGTTAGCAGGTCCTTGGTTTTCATTTATCTTCCACACCAGGGGGTGAATGACCTGGGACTTCACCACATTCAGTGGTGTAATGAATGAATAACTTACGGTATATCTTCTACTTCATTTGCTGTATGCGTCTGCATGTTTGTGTGCCTCGGTATGGCTGATTGGTGCCAAGCTGCCAGCCCCTCGGCACACAGGAAATGGAAATGAATCATGGGAGACAGATTAAGAGAATGGCGAGAGCTCATCACATCCTGTTAAATACTGGAAATGACTCGAGGCACGGTGTCTCTCTCTATCTCTTTCTCTCTCTCTCTCACTCTCTCTCTCTCTCTCTCTCTCTCTCTCTCTCTCTCTCTCTCTCTCTCTCTCTCTCTCTCTCTCTCTTTCTAGCTCTTTTGCTCTGTCTCTCCCTCTCTCTCTAACACACACAGACACACTCTCGTTTTTCTCTAGCACCCCAACCCATGTCCATATCTTAACTCACTCACTTACTCTCTCCTTCACTGTCAGTTGTTCTCAGGCTGTGGTTTGGCATGGGATGTGTGATCACTGACTGGGTCTAAAACATCCTATCAAAATTAACGTCACACACTGGATTTGTGTGCGAGTGAGTGAGTGTGAGACAGAGAGACAGGGACTGATTCTATGATGGATGATAGATGATGGCGGTGACCTGAATAGATGGCTCTGGGCCGGTCAGATGACTTCCTCAGGAGGAGGAGTAATGAGGAGAGGGCACAGGATTACGGCTCCATCACTCTGTGTTTATGGAAGCCTTACAGCGACAACAAAACAAATAGCACAGTTACTATAGCTATAGAGTATAAATCTCACATCTGTATTCGTCCATGTGTGTATACAGTATGTGCTCGAGAGACGCCTGTCTCTTCTTTTTTTTGAAAAACCAAACAAAAAAGGGGGTCAGAGGGTTTGGTGATATATGTTGTACTCTCCCTCATTCAACCCTGTGGGCGCTGTGTTTGTGTGTTTACTTTGTTTTGGTCTGCTCTGTGTCAGAGTGTTGCCTCGATAGGCGTGGTTTCACACCCTTAGGGAAAGCTGTACGAGCTGAAAGGTCAGACAAGGTTACATCAGTGGCTCTAAGTCAGTAGACACATAAACACACTTCCTCTCACACGCTCATGCTATGTGTTGATGCCCTGAATCCAATAGAGACATGAGTAACTTGCTAACGATGAAACTTGTTCTGAACCACTGGTCCGGGAGTGTGTTTTTTCCCTATAAATCCCAGTATACAACCAGTTGAGGGATGACGCATCGATCTGACGTCCTACACTCTGGTTCTGATTGATGAGGCCTGGCTCCTGGCTCCTGGCTCCGTTGGTATCTGCTCTGGTCTCTTGGCATCATGTCAAGGGAGGTCTCAGAAAAAGAGCTAGACAACTGGGGGGTGCTTAGAAGGGCGGAGAACAGCAAATAAAGGTCAGAGGAATCAGAGTGTAAGGTGAGAAAAGGGCTGAAGGGGGGGAGGATGAAGACAAGTGGATGTGAGCTAGTTGCCGAAAGTGTTTCGACCCTTTTGTGTGAGACAAGAGGGAGAGCTGGCACGAAAAGGGATGAGGTTAGGGGGTGTGTGAGAAGAAAGACTTGGGGTGGATACTGATGAGGAGGGGAGTATGGGTGGTGGGGAGCAGGAACAGATTTGGGGAGGGCTGGCCAGCTGAATCTTGGTGGGGAGTGGCAGGAGTAAGCTGGCACTGCGGAGGCGGGCATATGGAGGGCAGGTTGGCACTTTGGCTGCCACCGGAGCGCGCACCTGCCGGCAGGGGGATACTCTGCCAATAGAAAGGGAGGGAAGAGAGAGAGAGAGAGAGAGAGAGAGAGAGAGAGAGAGAGAGAGAGAGAGAGAGAGAGAGAGAGAGAGAGAGAGAGAGAGAGAGAGAGAGAGAGAGAGAGAGAGAGAGAGAGAGAGAGAGAGAGAGAGACAGAGAGAGAGACAGAGAGAGAGAGAGATGGGGTGTGTTTGTGGTATGAGGCAGTGAAGCAGAGTTTTGGGCTGCTGGAAATGGCCTCTGAAGATTTTGGATAATAATGAGGAGTCTAAGCGTGTCAGACAACTGTGCACCCTCTTCCAACGGAGACCCACACATGAACGCACACAGGTGGATACATGCAAGCACACATGCTTGCTCATTCCCCAACACCTAAACCTCAAGTATTTAACTCACCCTCAGTCTGGAATATATCCATTCTCATCCTGTTTGTCTGAATCTAGCATTCAGATGAAGAAGTGTGTCTCCTGGTAGAGCCCAAATAAACACCCTTGATAATCATGATAGCATTTAAACCCCTCCCTACAACACACTAATTGGACTCAGCTGCTTTGCTGCTAACTAGCTGCTAATTAGATCAGTGAATTACCCCCCCCCCCCCCCCCATTTCCAGTGGCATATTTGATACGAACATATCATAAGTGTTTTATTGAAAAGTGCAGAGTGTACCTGTGTGTGGTGGGAAGCAAGGTGATGATTTGTGTTATTATAACACATGTGGAATAGTGTTAACCGAACATTTGTAACACACTGAACTGAGTGAGCGAACATATATGTGCCTTTTATGTGCATTTAAACCCTTATTAGTCAGTGTGTTTTGGCTACTCAACACCAACGCAGATGCAGGAGCCAAAGGCCAGTTCCCTCGTTAAGCTGCTGTCAGAGAGGGTTTGTAACAGCCCACTGGAGCCCATCTGTATCCTAATACACATGCACAAGCAGATAACTTCCTCTGTGTGTCGGTGCAAGCTTACAGTATTTCATATTTTGAATATACATAAAACTTGACTGTTATGTACGCCAATATGCATGTGTTCGGTTAACAGTATTTCATATTTTGAATATACATAAAACTTGACTGTTATGTACGCCAATATGCATGTGTTCGGTGTGTGTGTGTGTGTGTGTGTGTGTGTGTGTGTGTGTGTGTATAGGTTGGTGTCCACAAGTCTGTGCTGTAGGTGAATGGGGAAGGGCAGTGACTCTTTGCTCTGGCTTTAGCCTTGGCTGTGGATACAAGTCTTTTGGCTGCCATGTTTTCCTCTGATCTACCTCCCCTCTTTCATCACGAAAACCACAGAGAGCAAAGCAAAGAGGGAGACAGAGAGGTTTAAAGGCTGGCAGCAACATCATGGCCTTGAGGTGTTATCTCAGCCTCGTGTTGGAGAGAAAGGGTGGAGGGGGGGTGGTTGAGCAGAGAGAAATGGACTGTGGGAGTGATTTCAGCATAGCCCACTTCCCCTCTTTTTTTTCTTCTTCTTCTTCTTGCATACAGCGGGATGGTTAGCAGATGGTCTTGTTACCAGCAAAGTGAAAATGAACGCAGTAAAATTTGCTTGTGTTAATTTCTTATCCCTCAGGTGAGACCCCGAGCGCTTACGTACACAGACAAGAACACTCATACATTTACATATCGCGGATACACATACGCGCGCGTACAGCGACATGTGCGGCCTTGCCCTGCTGGCTTTAAACACACACCATCTGCATGCGGGGAAAGTGTATTGGAGAAGTGTGAAGCGTGTGCTTGGCTTTGGGAATGTTTCTAATTTTCATAGATATAGCTTATGTTGCTTTGGAAAGTAAAGACTGTCACCAAACACGTCATGTCATCAGTCATCAGTAACCCATGTGTCCCAAAGATAGAGGGGTGTTTAAGAGCTGGAAAGGGGCAGAATTGGCAATTAGAGGTAAAGGGAAGTAGGGGAAATCTGTGCTAACAAGGAGGAGGAGATGGCATGTTCATCCGCAGATGAAGACTAAATCCTTTCATTCTCTCCTCATCTTCCCTCCCTCCTTCCCCTGCATGCTTAGCGGTAAGATGAGAGTGTCTGCTTTGTAACGTCTGCTTCTTCATGTTTGTGTGTTTCGAGGATCCGGACTAGTCCATAGCTTATCCCTCCGAGTGTGTCTGTTCTGCAGGGATAGAGGCGCCTTAGCCTACCTTATCGTCTTACAGTAGGGGTGCTTGCTATTGCTGTTGGAATCCCCCAGGGAGAAAGAAGGTAATGGAGGGAGGGAGAGGGAGGAAAACATACCTATACCTAAAGAATCCTATTATTTACTTTCATTTGCAGGGATACAGAGAGACCACACCTGTTTTTTCTTGCAAAAGCACCGTCAGAGCTGACTTTGTTGCAGTTGGCCATGATGATTGATGTTGCCTCTCTTTGTAAAGCACAATAGGCAAATTACATCACTATAGGTAGGAAAAAAGAACTGTCAGATTCCAAATATGGCTGCATTGACAGGGATCTAGATGCTACCTGTTTTTTCAAGCTCTTTAACATCACCTCCTGAAACTACTGAGAAAAAAACATTCAACCACTTGAAGAGCATATTCAGTAGATGATCCTTGGCCCTCTCCTTGCTCTCTCCTTGCATTTGTGAAAATAACAAACCTTTTCATGAATGCAGATGCATTTACCTTGGAGCTCCATGTACAACATTATTGCATTAAAGGAGGGAGTGGCGATGCTAAAACAAGCAGGCACTGGCGGTACTGCAGTGCTCTTTGGTACAACCTGAACGGCATATGTTAAACTCATATGTACAGTATGTATAACACGCACACTTGCACACACTTGTGCCTGTGATGTTAATACCAAGCCACTATACTGCCCACGCAGTCCTTGAATGTGAATTAAATGAGTCACATGCGAGGACGCTCTTCGCAAACATAACACATATGTTCGACTTGAACATACAAAACACTCCCACATACATTGTGCTCATCATTACAGAACGACCTCCTGCCATGTCACAACGTGCACTAAATGCACGAAAGAGTGAACTACAGGCTCTGGATGCACACATAGAGGTCTACAACATCTCCTGTTGTTCTTTAACTAGCATGAGATGTTGCAGGTCGTGGTAGAGCCCTTGATGTGTGCATGGGAGAGATGATGAGCTTAATACAGTCAGTGCCTCAGACGTGACCACCGCATTAATATAGCATTAATACAATGCTCTGTCTGCTGCATGCTAATCATGCCACTCTGTTTCCTCTGCTATCTTTATCTCATGATATCTTTTGTTGTGAGACCTGTGAGACAGAGGTGAGAGGAGACAGACTTCTAAAGGCTCGATTTAACCTGTTCACTGTTGACAGAAGTTAGAATGCGTTATCAGTTAGCCAGATTACTTTTACATCATCTCATTTTGTTGACAGAGAGTAACAATTAGTGCAAGCATGGGGTCTTGCATAGGAAATGCTTTGTTGGATCATAAAGTTGAAAATTGTAGCATTACGGAAAAGTGCGCTTGATGTTGCTCTCCATCCAAAACAAAGCAGCCCAAACTGTCAGTACATTGCATATGTATCCCAACATTTTGAGGAACTGCGCCTAAGCTAGGATGGGAGCCTCTACAAAGGTCCACAGCACCTTAAATAAAAACACCTGTTGTAAGGACTTGACATTTGGTCCACCTAAACAAAGCCCTCCCGCCTCTCTCTCTCTCTCTCTCTCTCTCTCTCTCACACACACACACACACACACACACACACACACACACACACACACACACACACACACACACACACACACACACACACACACACACACACACACACACACACACACACACACACACACACACACACACACACACACACACACACACACACACACACACACACACACACACACACACACACACACACAACCACCATCCCAGGCTGATTGAATATACAAGACCAATTCAAAGTAGCTCAGTGCCCATGCCAACAGGCCTGAGAGAAGGAGAGGGGGGGGAGGGACTGCAATACTGGAATGAATCAGGAGTGGGGGGATGGAGGGATGTGTGAGCGTGACTGCTATTAATGGCCTAATAATGTATTTGGCTGTTTTGGCAGTTGTGAAAAGGGTAAAGGGGGGCAGAGGGTAGAGGAAAAGGGGTTGACAGCGTGTCACGGCTAGTTAAAAGCAAGCTGGGAGAAAAGGGGAAAGCCTTGTTTGTCGGGCTAAATGCTGTAAATAACATCAGAGAGTGCAGCTAAATGGAAATCAATGCAATTACCCTATTAGCATGAGCTTGAACTCACACTGGCGGCTGCTACATCGCTCTTTCCCTCCCTTTCTCCATTTCCTGTATGTATCACTCTATGCATGATGTTATACATTCGTAGACAAGTCTGGCATACAAACCAGAGAAACAGTACTTTAAAACATTTCGGCGTATGTATGTTAGGAATGTTCCATCAAGTAGGCACACTGGGCTGGCCCTGTTAACTCCACTGCAAGCGTAATGATTTTGTTTAGATTTACATAACTGCCCTTAATCACCACCCCTGTTTTAATACCTAACAATTGCGGGGGGAGATTTTGCAGTTAAGTGGTAAGTCATAATTAGATAAATAATTGGTTTGGCTATCATCGTCCCTGTGCCATCTGTTTGAGGGTATGTGTGTGTGCGTGCGTGGGGGTGGGTGAGAGGATAGGGGAGTGAGCGTGTGTGAGAGGGCGGGGATAACACAAAAGATCCAGGGTTTGTATATGTTTTGATTTGAAAAAGCAATACAAAAGTCACAAAAAGAACTTGCTTGTAGTTTCAAATAACACTCCCTCTCATATACAAATATATGTAAAACCCAAGGCGAAGCTTTACTTGCAAGCGATACCAGAGCCTACTTTCAAACTCAGTGACACACCGAAGTCCTTGTTTACAATAACGCATTCTGAGCCAAGAGCTGCTTCATCGGTTTAATTGCTTTGTTTGCTGTCAAACAACTTACAGTATAGCACCAGTGATTGCTGTGATGTCTGTTAGAATGTGTTTGCACAAATTTACAGGTGCTTATGTATGTAAAAATGACTCATTTCTGTGTGCCTCCTCCATCTTCACATGTTTATTTTTTTCCCTCCTTCCTTTACAGAAACATACAGTCGCATCTGCTGCTTACTGACGTGCATCCACATGTCTCCATCTGTACTGGTCCAATCATCAATTTCCTTTTCCCCACTCTCTATTTCTATACATCCTCCCTCCCTCTCTCTGCTCCCTTTTACTCCCCTTTATTTTTAGCATGGCAGTAAAATAGTAATTTCTGTCTAATTTTCTTTCTTTGTTTCTTTCGATCTTTCTTCCTTTCTTTCTTTCTCTCTTTCTTTGTTTATTTCTTTCTCTCTTTCTTTGTCAGAGAGTAAAATAGTCATTCTGATGCCTTTCTATGCTGCTGTATTGATGAGAAAAGACGCTGGGCATTCATCTCTACAATGAGAGTGCAGAGGGAACATTTTGATCTAATTGGGAGCTGAGATATTCTCCACTAGGATTCAACTCTTTACTTCCCCAGTTGGAACAGGTTAGAGAAGAAACTGAAACTGAGGCATAGTAAGTGTAGAGGTGTGTATGAGCGCATCTGTATATCATTTTGTGCTTGTCTGTGTTTGTGTGTATGCACAAAGGCACAGTGCGTAGAAGGTTAAGGGTGTCTGTGTGCGCTGAACATTCACACTGACAGCTAACAATTAGCTGCCGCCAGTGTGGCTAATAGAGGAGTGTACATTGTTAATTATGACACAGCAGAAAGGTGGGAAGGTGGAATACATTGGGATAATGGGAGGAATGATATAACAGCAGGCTTTTAAATTCCTTGGCCCTTTTGTGTGCGTAATGAAGGGTGTCTATAGATGCATGTGTCCACTCAGACCCTGTCAAACATTCATAAAGATAAAACAAACACACACATTTACTACCCCCCCCCCCCCCCACACACACACACACACACACACACACACGCTCTCTCTCTCTCTCTCTCTCTCTCTCTCTCCCTCTCTCTCTCCCCCACAAACACACACATTCAATACATGGTTACACCGGGAGGCGGAGGGTATGTCTAAGTAGTGCGCTCGTGCCTGGTTTTCCAGATCAATGATGTGTGGCTGGGTGATCGATGTGAGGGCTTAGCAGAGTGGAGAGAGCTAATGGGCAGGTCAGTGGCTCAGACACATCCTGGCTCCCCCTGCCTATTACCACTACGTCTGTTAATAGGCCTCACCACACTCCCCTGTTGCTCACATACACGTACGCTTGGCTAGCAGGAGGATCATGAAGAGGGAACACAGCCAAGCATGTCCAGTCCAGAGACCTACTCCCTACTCCCTGTTTTTAACCCAAGTCTCTTCCACACATCTGCCCCCACCCCTCAGCTTTAGTTTCTTGTTTTACTTGCTGCCCTTGACAGCAAGGTTAGCAATGCCATATGGTGATGCTTATGTGTGTATGTAAATAAGGGAAGGGGCAGAAATAAATATGAAAGAGATTACTCTGCAACCCTCATTTAATCTTCTAGTCTCTAAACCAACACAGGCCTGAAGACAGCCCATCCCCTGCATTTCTAATTGGCTAAAGTATATATGAGTGTCTTGTGATTGGTCCTGTGTGGCTTGGATCTGGGTTTAAGGGTCAGGCAAGCAAAAAAAATGGCTCGGCCTGTATCACTGATTAGACTGTATGAGTTAGTTTTATCAGTTTTACATTTCTTTGCTTTTGTTTTTGTCTTTATCCTATGATAAAGAAGAGTCTTCTATTCTTTTGAATTTTAGTTGTTATAACCGGGCTGGATTTAGGGTTACAGAACGGATAAAACCAAAATCTCTACTAGCTCACTTTTGAACCAGTCAGTTAATTCATTTGGCAACTATTTTGCAGTCTGTTAAAGCCATTTTCATAAACAATGAATTAAGAAATATAATTATCTGATTTATTGATGATGAAAATTATCATTAGCTGCAGCTCTGCTTTCTTCTTGCTGGTATACTGACACTATTATTCATCTGTGTTGGACAGCTGTGCACAGCTGTGTGGCAATGCAGTAATGACATCAGGTCACTCAGCCAGGAATTTACCAGTGCAGGGCATCACTCTTTCTTGTTACTTCTCCCTTCACTTATTCCGTCTTTCCAGACATCCTTCTCTTTCTCTTTTTTGCTTAACCTGTCACTTTGCACAGCCCCTCTTCTGTCTTCCGTGTGGCATCTGATTTGCATGCTAATTACCTCTGTCAGTTTAATTTAATATCTGCCTGGGAAGAATGTGGAACACACACCCCAGAGGCAAAGCATATGCCCTGCAGCCCTCACTCACACAAGTAAATACTGTATGCACATATGCGTGTGCATGCATAGACATACACAAATCCTATTCATTTTCAGTTTCTGTGCTTGCTTGGATTGCTGGTTTTCTGAAGTGTTATGGAGGTAGGAGGTAAAGGCTAAGATAGTCTGGATAGTAGGATTAAAAGGTGGCCCAGACAGGAACATAGGAACATAACACAGGAACATAGCTCCTCTGAGTGTGTCCCCATGGTTAAAGCTAAAAGCACTGCCACTTGTCATTCTAGAGGTGAGGCAGGAGGCGAGGGTGTGTGTGTGTGTGTGTGTGTGTGTGTGTGTGTGTGTGTGTGTGTATGTGTGTGTGTGTGTTTGGGGGTTGGTTGTGTCATTTGTCTTTGAGAGGAGAGAAGAGGAGTTCAAAAAGAAGGTGAAGGAGCCATTATTTTTTAATTCCAAGGGGGACGCAAGCGTGCATGCTTTCACAGGGCTGGGCAGTCCATCCACCAGATGCCCCCACTCGACCTGTCAATGTGCATACTGGCATGCATAAGATATGTATGCTAACACACACATAGACATTCTCACCGGCTGTACAACAAAACCTACGCTAACAGCATTTTACTAGGAAGAGCTGGAGTGAGTTGTGAGTGCACAAGGTGTGTGAGTCCATCATAGCTCTAATATTTAGAACCATTTTTATTTATTTTTGATTTTTATTTTTACACACACACTCTTGT
The DNA here is from genome assembly GCF_963691815.1 of Echiichthys vipera. NCBI lineage: Eukaryota > Metazoa > Chordata > Actinopteri > Perciformes > Trachinidae > Echiichthys > Echiichthys vipera. Next base: position 21,818,420 of record NC_139826.1, read on the forward strand.
TCTCTTTCTCAGTCATGCAATAAGGCTGTGTCTCTAGTGGCTGCTAGATTGTAATGAATGTAACAGCAGTCAGATCCTTCAAAAGCCTCTCAAAAGCTTAAGCCCCTTTATTAAATTAAGCTAACGATGCCTAAGGCCAGGTCCACTGTTGAGAGAGAGACAGAGAGGGAGAGAGATATAAAGATGGAGAGAGAGAGATGGGGAGCTAGAGAGAGGGAGATGTGGTGGTGCATTGGGAGGTAAAGGCTGCAGAGATAAGGAGGCAGGGGAGGCAATCGTAGGAATGAGGATGTGATATGGCAAGTAGTCAAATCAATGAGGGATGGTGGGAATGGGAGATGTTTGGTATCAAAGAAAGAAGGTGGAGGAGGTAAAGGAGGGCTAGTGAAAGAGTAAGGAGGAGGAGAAGAGGAATACCCTGCAGCTTCTCACAGTTGCCCAGTGGTGCAGCTGCAGCTGAGAAGAGGAATAGTAATCAGGCAAATGCTGATTGTGAGAGATTCACAATGCAAATGTGTACTTTGAAAGTACATAACCAATGCAGAAATGTTTAACCACTCTGTGGAGTTTTTAAATGGCTTAAGTATTCTAAAGCTTTTTTTCTCCTCCTTAGGTCATATGTTAATTACATTGTGTGATAAAAGCTGAATGCTTGTTATTATTTGCACTGGGTAGGAAAGTAGCAGAGGGAGTGCAGCATTTGTGAGCATACGTGTGGCCAAAACATTCTGCTACAATATGGGTAATTTCATAACTTGGTAACAAACATGTCACGATATAGCATGTTTTGGTAATTCAATAAATAGTCTATATGAAATAATCATATGTTAAAGCCTATTTTTATATAATCCTGTGTAAATTAAATACTTGACAAGTACTGAGTATTTTATTGAGAACTTTAGTGCAAAATGAGCATCCAAGGATCAGAACATAAAGCGCAATCCAAATGACACATACATAATATTGCTATAGTGCAGTTCCACTGCTGGTTTTACGACATAATGATAAGAACAATATAGAAAAATATATATGATTTGATAGATTTTAATATAATTTTCATGATCTATATCATCACATCGCACAGCCCTATTAGTGAACTTGTGCTTGTGTCTCTAGTAGGGCTGCCTTTGCCTAAAACACAGTAACATTTCTTTGACAAATTCATCAGTAGATTTAATAAAATAAATAATGCATTTCCAGTATTTCTGTCCCATGAATGCAGTCATGCTGAGGGATAAAATGCTTATTAAATATCCAAACATATTTGTGAATATCATTGTGACGCAGGAGATGTGACTGTGATTTTCTCATAATGACTTGTCCCTAATAGCAATGACTAATCACCCGAAATGACTAAAGACTAATAGCTCATTAGTGATAAGTGATAAAAAGACAAAATAGAAAATGACTAATTGACTAAAAATGTAGTAGTCCACTAAGATATTTTAATACCCAAATGACTGATTATTTGACTAATTGAACAGAAGGGGACTGCCTTGGTGTCTAGAGAGCTGTCCTGGGGGTAGCATGTGTACAGACAGCAGGCAGATCAAAGGCTGAGGTCTCAGTGCTGCATCGTTAGTCACGATATCTCATCTACCTGCTCTCTCTCGCAGGTCAAGTAGAGGTGAGGGATACACTATCACTTGGATGAAAGACAAGACACGCAGGCATTATCGCAAACTGCACAAATGCATCTTTACAAACACAAATACAATATCCACGCACATACAAGAAAGAAGGTCACGTAGTTTGCTATATAGTGTTTCTTTTCTATGCTCCACTGTGCCTTTGGTGAGCATGGAGCAGTGAGTTGTGGCAGGAGACACATATTTCATAATTAGACTTGCATTTGATCCAAATGCATCACAGCAATTAGCAGTTTACAGAACAGTGTGAAAAGGGCCTCATCCAACTTCCTCCCCAGCCATCACCTGCTTAATCCTTATTCTCATCGTTGGCTTTGGGGGCACACGCCGTCTTTACTGCTTACAAAGTGTGGCTTTGATTTTACAGCCTGTGCAGTCTTTGGTATCTAATCCGCAGTAAAACCATTGATAAGCCCGACAGTGGTAGAGGTTGTCAGCTGAGGCTTCTGTGTGCTTTTGGTGAGTGGCTGTCCCCTTGTGGACACTTGATGGAATTACGCTCCCCTTTTTTAAAATGACCTACTGTATACTGTATGGCCATGCAATCTTAGTGACAAGCACAACAAAGGGGGTACATTCCTTATTATCTGTTGGTCGTTGCAAAAGTTTCATCCCGATTCAAAATATGTCATAGTGTGAACTACTTAGTCACATGACCTATAGCATATCTCATGCTTTTGGATGTACAAATATAATAACTAATCTACTATATTTGGGTTTTTGAAATGCAGTAATGTACAGCAATTTTAGTGAATGTAAACAGACCATTGAGGACAAAGATAATATTGTTAGGAATGTAAGGAACTCTAAAGTTTTTATTCATGGAGTTGCCCTAGGAGTATAAAGAAACTGTCAAAGTCTGCTTTGTATTTTTGTATGTTAGCATTACACATCTGCAGATATGTTTATTTATCAAATAATTAATTCATTTATATAATCCCATATTTATCCACATTGACCATACAATCAGAAAATGTTGGTTCAAATCAACTATGCCATTAACTGACATAGCATGAGAAAGAGTTTAAAAAGGCAACATAGGATATTAAAACTAATGAACAAACACCAACAATTAGGCAATGGTGTATGTCAGAACATAAAGGCAATGCAACTGTGTAAAGTGGACGAATGAAAAATGAATGGGGATTTTTTTTTTTGCCTCATTTCATTTGTCAAGTTACTCAGTGGTTGTTTTTAATGAACAGGAAGTGACTCTCGCTATCCTGGTTGGGGACGGAAGGGACATTCTTTATCCTATTGGGGGGGGGGGGGCAATGCGGGGTCAGTCCTGTTGGACTGGAGGCGTGACGGGGGGAGCAGGTGCTTCTACCCCCGCCCCCCTTTCGGCTTGTCTGTCTGTCTGTCCGGCCCCCGCCAGAGATGAAGCCCCACCTCCCGGCTCCCAGCAGCCGGCCGCCTCTCTCCTCCTCTCCCCGGCGCTCTGCTCTGCCCTGCTCCGTCCCTGTGGCCTCGCTAGGCGTCGGAGCTTCCTGCGTGACAACAAAAGTGCAGACTCTCTGTTCTCGACGGAGGGATGGATCCGCGCTTTCAACGCTAACGGAGGGATATTTCTACTCATTTATAAACACTGGATTAGCCCATACTTGTTTGCGGTGAGTAATTCTGTGTAAAAATCTTTATGTTTCTCCAAACCCGGAGGTTGTTTGTGTAAAAGGGCGAGCATACGGCAAGGGTTTTGTTGAGGAAGTCATTAGCCTACGATATCGAGGAAACGGGTGCTAGTTTCTCTTTTTTCTCGAAGGTCGGTGCCGAGCCCTTGTGTATATGCACGCGAGTGTGCGCGCTGGCTTTTGTGTGTGTGTGTGTGTCTGTGTGTGTGTGTGTGTGTGTGTGTGTGTGTGTGTGTGTGTGTGTGTGTGTGTGTGTGTGTGTGTGTGTGTGTGTGTGTGTCTCTGTGGCTGTGCCTGCACGCGCGCGCTTTATTTAGTGTGTATGAAAGAGAGACAAGAAAGACAAGCAAGAGAGAGTGAGTTGGTGCAACTAAAAGAGAAAGCCTCTCCGGTGCGTTCAGGTGGCGATAAGCAGTTTTGTTTTTTTAAACATTCAGTGTTTATATGTCGCCTTGTCAAATATATTTAGACACTCGTGTTTTAAAATGCAGATTAGCCCAAAGAACTGAAAGGAATGGGTGGCAACCCCTACCCCCTCAAATGAACTTCTTGTAACAGTGTTACCGGTGCTCTGGCGTGATTATTATGTAAAGCACAGCCCGGGGGGGTTCTACGTAAGCCATGTACGCTCACTGTAGGCCCTTTATGTAAAATTGTATTAATGGCTTTACTTGGTTGGTAAATCGGGGTCTCCAGTATTGCTGTCTCCGTCTGGTCACTGCTGCTCCCTCAGAGCAGGCGAGCCTGTTCTTGAAAGGGGGCATTTTTCTCTGTATAAATGTGACTGGGACTGCGATAGTGACACATGTTGACCATTTGGTGCTCTCGGGTTAAGTCTCTGACCCCTGTATACGTGTGTGGGTACGCGTGCGCGTGGCAGGTGGACCGTGTTGAATCACTTCCCACGCGCTCCTTCACTTCTCTGGAACTGCAGGCGCGCACAACAGCTGCTTCTGTTGGGAACACACATAAACAACACACACGCACCGCTCATCACACACACACCTCGGGTTTAAAACACGGTCCGCAAACACAGCCATGGAGCAACAGGCTTTACTGAACACACTGTGCTGCGGGCTGAGTTTATCTGCAGCCAGAAGGAGTCTTGTTGTGTGTTTAAGCTGCTGCTGATAAGGTTAGCCATAACTGCACGAGCAGGGAATTAAAGCCTCCTGTTTTTTAATAGTAAGACTGTCTTACTGGTGTTTTTAACAGCTACTGACTGATGCTGGAAATAGGTCATTGATTATACAGTGTATGCAAATGTTACATACCTGTGTCATTTTGAGCATATTTTGGCTCATAATCCATTATTATTTTACTGTTAGTTACATGGATTATAGCCTGGTTTTATCTCAAGATCCAAAGATGGCTCACACCAGGACAAGGTTCAGAAAAACACACTATAGGGACAAAAAAATAAATAAATGGAGGGGCACATTATATTCATCAGTAGACACTGGAAGACAATGGGATATTTTATTGTTCTATTTGACTTGTTGCTGATACTACTGCACATGTAGATATTTAGATTTCTTTTGTGACATATGGCACCTTAAAAGTACATTTTTAGCCACATAGCACCCTTGTTGAACTAACTATTGAATTAGGCCTAAACAATTATTAAAACATAACAACTGATATGTCTTTCTCATTCATTTCTTTTTGACTGTGAGTTGTAGAAGAGTAGGTGAAACTTAAATGAAAAACAATAGTCCAGTCTAGTCTTGGTGTGGATCCAGGGATTTGAGCGTATTCATAGTTCCTCCTGAACAACTGCACTTAATGAATGAAAAAACATGGCGCATGTTTCCTATGGATGTCAATCTTCGTGTATTTTAATGACGGCCTTGATCCAGATTAAGCCATAGTGGATGTATGTGCTCTCAGGAGCTTTTCAGTTGTATTAGTGATTTATCTTCTGTCTGAACTATCACCTTTACCGCTGATGACACCCAATGTCACCACTGCACTATTAACACTTTCATACGGGAAAACCCCCATATGAGCACACACACACACACACACACACACACACACACACACACACACACACACACACACACACACACACACACACACACACACACACAGACACTTAACCTGGCATTTGACCCATAACTGCCGTCACAGATTAATCTCTGATCGCTGTCTTTCTGCATTATCTGTCTTCTTGATCCTCAATATTATACTGATGTAAAAATGTTCTTACATTTTAAGAAAGCATTGAAAGAACACTGAGATAATTAAATAGTTATGTTGTTGTAACAACATATGGAGCAGAACAGTGAGCATGTCAAGGAGCTGCTAGATTTGGATCAGCTAGTGCTCGAAGTGATTTTGACTCTTGACATTGATGTTAACCAAAACTTGATGGGAATGATCGAGGCAGTGCGTTGGCCATTGTAAAGTCTTATGCACATTAATGTGTTTCAGATGTGGCCCGTCTTTCTTTTGTGCACACCGTCATCAGAAGAAGACAGTATACTGTATGATCATATGCAGTATTGTTAAGTAGCAAGAAGTAGTAAATTGCACATAACACGTTATAACCAAAACACAACTTCTCTGTGCAGTTTAGTTTGTCCCCCAACCTAGCAGACACAATTTAAGATTATAAACAATAATTGCGAAACATTGTCCAAATTTTCCTCGGTTTGTGCTTGTATCCTCCTGTATTCTTGACCCTGCAAACAGTTTTCAAATTCAGGTCTTAATTCTGAAATATAAAGAAGTGTTCTTCTTTATACCAAATTTCACGAAAATAAAGTTTTTGTCAGGTCCTGTAACTGTTTATAGAGTGGCAAACTAAGCAATGGGAACAAACATAACCTCCTCGGCGAAGCTGTGCGTTAGCCAACTTCAGGTGGATTATCTTCCCTTGTCAAAGACTTACATGCGTTTGATGTTTCAGGACATGATACGAGTGTAATTGATGTCATTATGTATGCAAATCTTGCTCTGAGGAACAGAATGTGCTAACTTGTGATCAGCCTTTTAAAAGTTGTCGAACCCTTATGCTGTGATAGCGCCTATACTAGGCTGGCATGTTTTCAGGTGTTGTCGTTCTGTTTGTCATGCTGCAGTAGCCTGCAGTGCTGCGAGTGTCTGGGGGCTAGACGGCAGCTGTGTTGAGCAGAGTGTTGGTGACAGTTTGTCTGTGGCAACAGCACCTGGCTCTGTTTAGAGAGTGATTAGGAGAGTCCCAAGCAGCTCCCCATACTGTTTACACAAGGAGCCTGGAGTTAAAGGTGACCCACTTTGCATTTCCTTATCAACAGCCCCCATTGATAGCTTTGAATAGCACAGACTGTAGAGAGGTCTTTGCATGGGTTTACATAGTTCCCCATTAGAGAGAATGGGATGTGTTTGACTGGGCGAGGCTTGGGTTTGACTAGCATGACAACAATGTCCTGAGGTGGTATGAAAATGTGGGCGCACACTACAGTTCAGACCGCTGTCTTTTGTGTGTCAGGGCAGGGCTGCTGTGTAGTTTGCCTGTGTGATGGAATAGAAACCACAGTTGGTGTCTGGGAAATGCCAGTTTTCCTTGGCCAACAACGTCTCCATCTCTTCTCCTGCCCATCTCTCTTCATCTCTGTCTTCTTCGCTCTTTCCCTCTCTTCTTGATCTGTCTTCTTCTGTGTCCCTAGCTAGTAACTCTCCAGGTACGCCTGTTAGATTTTGTGGTGGTATAGGCCCTGTTTGATGTCTTTTTCTCTTTGGGATAGAAAGAACTTACTGGAAATACTCCGTTTAGTTTAGGCGAGAGGGGAGCCCTAGGGAAGAGCTTGCAGGAGGGATGGGAAGCAAATTACGCTGTGCCAATGGAGCCAGTTTATTATTTGGTCAAACAACAAGTATCTTGCCGTTCTATGAATTTGTCTGGTATTTTCCTTGTTTTGTTGTCTCTCTAATAGGACATTTTTGTTGCCAGCCTTATGTAAATCACCCTTATTCTTAGCTGCCCTCAATTTGTTTTCTCATGTGTTGGCCGCAGCACGATAGAAATGTCATCATCCTGCCACTCGCTCTCCGTGAATACACCAGAGATTGAGTGGCTGTATTCACACACAGGCTCACTCGGAGATTACACCGACTTTGTACTAGAGAAGCTAGGAGGGTAAACTCCGTTTGATGCATAAACAGCCCCGCCGGATAAGGTTTAGATAATTTCAGGTTTGTAGTGCATATGTAAAAAAGGCTTAAGTGTGTCTCTAAGCGCCACCCCCACCCCCTAGTTGTAAAAACGGGTAGTAAAGGTAAGCTGTAAATGTGATGACCAGTGAAGATAGCTGAATAACGTATTCAGCTATCTTCACGACTATGGTCGTAACGTATTTAGGTATTCCAGAAGACTTCCTGTGGCTCATGATTTCTCATACTGCTTTTTGCTTCATAATTCAGTGATAAAGCTGCTTATTACTTTGTGTTTACTTTAAGTGTGTGAAAGCACGTCTAACTTGCTCTGTAAGCTGGGCCACATGTCCCTGTGTCACCCAGCACTGCCGTTAAACAATACTTAATATTTCATCACCAACTATTATGTATTGTGTGTGAGGTGGGGGTGATACATGCTTTCAAAGATGTTAAGGGCGTGGTGCTCATTAGCTTGTCACACAGCTTGATACACACTTACACACCTAGTGACACACCGTATAAATTTATCGCACATGCAATGTTAGTGCTCATGCCAAACAGTAGCTGATATCTAATGATAGGTAATGATAGCTGGGAAGAAGTCTGTAGGTAATGTAAACAAGGGCTGGTCCCCTACAAAAGCTGAAAAAACTACTGTAGAGTGTGCAGGAAGCAGGACACGTTTGTCATAAACAGTCCATAACCGTTTTTTGAATTTGTCTGATGAGTTTGGCGGTCCTCACAGACGAGAGCACTTCCCAAATCTTGTTGTCTCTCCAGTTAGTCATTGTTTTCTTCCGTATTGGCTGCAGCGTCATAGAAACGTCATCCACATGCCCCGTTTGCTCTCAGTGAAAACACCATAGAATAAGCGGTTGTATTCACACATGTGCCTACTTGGAGATTAAACAGTCTTTGTACTAGATAGCTGGGAGGGCAAACTCTGTTTGATGTCCTGTCCAACTGAATCAGATATTTGCCATCTCAAACACAGCCCCGCCGGGTGATGTCTAGATAACTTCAAGTTTGCAGTGCATGTGTGAAAGGGGCTTTATAAACTTTGTGTACATCTCCCTTAGAGATAGGTAGTAAAACAGTAACAAATCATAGCTTGCATCTAGATTTGGTTGTATAGTTCATTGAACGTGGTAGGTTTTTGTTAATACACTGTAGAAATACACCTCTCTCTTTATTGTTTACTCTCATATCATACTCTCATATCCGATGTTAAAGGTGCCTAGTTCTCTTCATGAGCAGGATAATTGATTGTTTGTGTTATTTTTGTTTTACTTAACCTCTTATTTTTACAATTTCTCTCGACTTTGTTTGTATTGTTGTTTCCACAGATTGTTACTCGCATAATTTTTCTGTTTTTTCATTTTCCAAATTTGAGCATTGGGTTTTCTGCCATAAAAATGAATCACCATCCAAGTCAGTTGACTCACGCTGGAAATCCCATGCTTCAAGACCCGTTCCCTGAGCTGCATTGGACACCTGTTGCATCCGTATCCAGTGTGATTTTATTTAGACAGAGCACACAGCACAGTGCTCAGTAATGAACTAAGTCAGTAGTAAGTAAATTCTTTGAAAGCAACTGAGGAAAAAATAAAACATTTTCATTCACACAGAAACTGTCCGTCCTGCTACATTCACCAGGCCAAACCATGTTCTAGATATCTTTAGATTATGTGTGTATGTTTGTGTAGCTGTCGTTGTCATACCCTGCTGATAAGCATTGGCCAAACAAACACAACACAGGCAACTTGAGAGCGGTAGATAAGCGAGTCACACACTCAATACTGACCATACTTGACTATTGCTCTCACCAAATAGTGCGTCTTTCATTCAGCATTTTCTGGTTGTGTGTGTGTGTGTGTGTGTGTGTGTGTGTGTGTGTGTGTGTGTGTGTGTGTGTGTGTGTGTGTGTGTGTGTGTGTGTGTGTGTGTGTGTGTGTGTGTGTGTGTGTGTGTGTGTGTGTGTGTGTGTGTGTGTGTGTGTGTGTGTGTGTGTGTGTGTGTGTGTGTGTGTGTGTGTGTGTGTGTGTGTGTGTGTGTGTCTTGTTTTTCTGCTTTCTCCAGTCACACACTCGCAGTATAACCCAGCATTGTGCTAAAGGCTACTCTTTAACAAAGGCCTTTTCTTCTGCTATCACATCATCATCTCTCTTTTCCCTGTGTCTGTTTGCTTCTATCTCTCTTCAGCATTTCTGTCTGTTTCTCTCTCTCTCTGTCTGAGGTATCTGTTATATCAGCTGACTGTCATATTGCGTGTGTCTGTTTGTTAGCATGGCTCCTTGTGTGAGAGCAAGGTCAGATATGTGCCTGAAGGAGTGAGGTAGGTTTTGTGGCCATGTGTTTTAATCATATCACGGACAGTCTGCATGACTGTGTTGGTAGTGGGGGCCACAGTCGCTGTGTGAAACATGTATCCATGTTGGGGCACTGTTCTTTTTTTATATTTTATTTCTGTATATATCTAATTTCACATATTCCATATGTGTGGTTTCTTGTCTCAGTATCACGACCTGTGCTTCCCCTTTGATCTGCCACAAAATCTAAATCGGTCAAATAAATATGCGTAATACGTTTTGGAAATTGATTATCATGCTGCTCATTGGGAGTGGACTCTCAAGTAGGGCTGCAGCTATCCATTACTTTAATTATCAAGTCATTTAAGGATTATCTTTTCAAAAGAATTGGTTGGTTCATGTCCACAAAGTGATCTGTCTAGTTTTGCTGAGTAAAAGTCAGCATTTTTCACTTTTTATGCTTGATAAATTACTGAAACGATTCACCAATTATCAAAATAGTTTCCAGTTATTTTTCTGTTGGTCTGTTAATTGACTCATTGTTTCAGCTCTATCTCAAGCTGAGGTCATGGTAATTGTATCTTTAAATAAAATCTTGATTTCGTAGATAATTCCTTTAGAGAACATGGAAGTCATGAGGATTTGCCCTTTGGAAAGAATGGGTCATTCATTAGTCAGGAAAGAGCACATTCATCGTAGGCCTGATTTTGATGGGTTGCACACATTCCACTAGTCCAGCTAACAACCAAGAAATACCAGTGCTAAAATTGATTATAATCCTACTCTAATACAATTCATTTTCAGACACAAAGGAGCTATGAAGAATAAACTGCTTTGACCCTCATATTTATTTCCAATGAGCTTCTAGTCTACAAACAACTAAAATAGTTGAAAGAATAAAGGGCACTCCGGGTTTCAGCTCTCTGACCAATAGAAACCTTGTCATTGTTGCTTGACTCACTGAGATGTGTGGTCATGGCGACAGCGGGTTGTCTCTTGCTCGCCTAGAGGAAAGATGTTCACTCACCAGTCCATACAACATCCACACATTCATACACGCACGCACACGTTCAAACAGGAACACACACCAATTATACCAATTACAAGATTACAACAGGGCGACTCTCAGCAACCAGACACAGCTATGGAAAGTCAAGGTGTGTGTGTGTGTGTGTGTGTGTGTGTGTGTGTGTGTGTGTGTGTGTGTGTGTGTGTGTGTGTGTGTGTGTGTGTGTGTGTGTGTGTGTGTGTGTGTGTGTGTGTGTGTGTGTGTGTGTGTGTGTGTGTGTGTGTGTGTGTGTGTGTGTGTGTAGTTGTGTGTGTAGTTGTGTGTGTAGTTGTGTGTGTAGTTGTGTGGAGCCGCTTGGGAGTCAGGGCCCATGCAGAGCACCTGGAGTGCTAATTAGGCAACCACAACCCAGCACAGTACATCACAGAGAGAAAGAGAGAATAGAGGGGAGAGAGGTTGAACAGAGGCTGAAGTGAGGGGTGTATGTAAGGGAGTTGGCAAAAACAGCGCACCTCTCCTGAGGAGGCTTGTGGAGGGAGAGAAGAAGTGAGAGACGAAGGGAGAAGGATGATGACAACTGAATGCAGTGGTGTCCCCAGACGCTGAGAGCTTTACTGAACAATACAATTTATCCAGGTCTGTGTGTGCTGTCTTCACCGAAACAGCATCACAGTTTCAGAAACCACGACAACGCTTTGTACATGTTTGCTTCCTTTTGTGCTTTGAGTTCATATGGGATCTACAACATCTGTCATATATCCCTGCCCTGCTGGGAAGAGCCACACTGCCGCCCTTTCCTGTCTCTGCAGCAGGTGAGGTTGATTAAAAGAGAGAAACGACAGGGCCTAATGATGATGACGATGATGAAGAAGAGGTGACTCCCAGTCAAACAGCTGGGCTGGGGTTGAAGCTAGCCCTCTCATCAGAGGAGTGGCAGGGCTGTGTCCCCCTCAGCGAAAAGGCTATGAAGGGCACAGCCACACAGACAGCAGCTTGACTCCTTGGGCATGGACCACAAAGAGCCAGAGACAAACAGAAGGCTCGTTTGTGTGTGTGTGTGTGTGTGTGTGTGTGTGTGTGTGTGTGTGTGTGTGTGTGTGTGTGCGTGTATGTGCGTGTGTGTGTGTGCGCGTGTGTGCGTGTGTGTGTGTGTGTGTCTGCATGTGTGTGTTCACACTCTCTAAGCAGCGTTGTGAAGCGTAAGCAGACTGCTCTGTCATACGCCCACACTGGTGTCTCTGAGAACACAGCCACACGCTCCCCAGATGACATGCGCTCATGTGCGCACACACACACACACACACAAACACACACACACACCAACACTCACACACAACCTCAACAGCCCCTACCACAGCCGCTATGTAATTAACAGACAGAGGAAATGGCGCTGTTGGGGTGGGTGAGTCGGATGCAAGGAGGAGGAGAGAAGAGAAAATCATCCCAGCTCGTGCCTACCCTCAAGACACAATCTGCTTGTTCTGTGACTGTATATGTGTTGGAGAATAACAGAGAGGAAGGTGAAGATAGGGAGAGAGATGCCAGCTGATCTTTTGAAATCTCTGCGTTTTTGCTGCAAGCTGACTGGGGGGTAGTAGGAGGTGAGGGATGAGTAATAAGGTGTGTGTGCGCCCACGTGAACACTCGCATACACAGCAGTATGAATTAAAGCCGCACAAGGTAATCGACAGGAAGAATGCTCTCTTTGCACCGAGGTGTGTGTGTGTATGTGTTGAAGACGGTGACAGCGAGCCAGGTCAGGGGAGATGTACTCTGTTCTCTGCCGTGGCTTCATAATGGAGGCCTGCTGTATAATGACGGCTCAGACACAGGCAATACCATCTCTCTCTCTCTCTCTCTCTCTCTCTCTCTCTTGTCTTTCTCTCTCTTGTCTTTCTCTCTCTTGTCTTTCTCTCTGTCTGCTTCTAGTTTCTTTTTGTCTCCCTTTTTCTTCTTTCTCCCTCCTTTCTTCTTGTATCCCTCTCATCCTCCAGTGGAACCGTCGCCTTTTTATTCTGCTGCTCTGCATCCACTTTGGCGCTTTTTCAGGGTTTCTCTGATATTAGGATTTTCTCTTGGGCACGGAGTAAATGAGACGGCACGCATGCGCACAGACATGCACTCACAGGTGTGAGTGCGTGTGCGCACACCCGCACCCGCACACCACATACATATCCGTTCTATAGTGCCTGAGGCTAGACTGCTCTGACATCTCATCTCAGAAGTCAAACAAACCTAGAACCACCAGAGCAGGTTTATCCTGCTGTGCTCCTGAATACTGTGTGTGCCGGTTTGTGTGTTATCAAGACAGAGATCATGACATGCATTTATTTGTACAGTTATGTCTTGGTATTCATGTTTCTAAGCATTTACAGCCACTCTTGAGGTTGGGTTCCTGCTTGCTTGTTCGAACTACCTTTGCTTAATTTAATGGAATGTGATTGTTTATCCTGAAGATGATCGTTTTGTTCTTCTATCGCAACTTCAAAGCAGCCATTTTTAAACAGTATATAACTTTAAGTGTTGATTTGTCACTCCCATGATGTGGATATGGTAGTGGCTAACATGCCCCCAAAACATCCTGTTTTGCGGTGGTTGGTTTCATCCACATTGCTGCGTCACATGTATTTAGGCACTGAATTTTTTTCATCTCTATCTTTAGTCAATTTCCTTCATGTTAACCTCTTACATACCCTCTTCCCATCCTTTTTCATCCCTGTCAGTACATCTGTAGCCAGCTAACAAGTCAGTTGACCCTTCGTGATGACATGTACTCATCAGGCCGACTCTAAATCCCTCCATATCAGTGACTGAGCTACTTTATGTAATTTCAGCAGTTAGGTTTGAACCCGTGTCCTCTGGTTGAAGCATGCTTTCCAAGTAAGTAATGTGAGTAATGTCTCCACTTTTGAATACCTGTGGTGTGGTATCAAGAGCAACTGCGATCAGAGTTCTTGGTCTGAACAGTGCGGGGGTTTCCTCTTATCTACAACCAGATGGCATGGTAAAAGGTGTTGCTTATCTTTCTGTGCAAACTGCAGTAAACATATGTCACCTGCAGCTCTTCACCTAACCAGTAAGTTCACTAAGGCAACGTCTTGTTTACTATTCCTCCCTGCGGTATTTAAAACTGGTCTCCTAAAAAAAGAAAAACAAACACAAAAAATGTCCATATCCTACTTAGTAAGCTAATTTCAGCTATCAGTCTTCACATTCTGCTTAACAATAAAAGCCTTCCAGTAGGTTGCTGGTGATAACGGTTCAATTTGAAGCAGGGATAGTTTTTTTTTATTAGCAAATACAGCTTTGATAGCACAGCAAAGAAGAGATTGAGAAGAAGAATATGAGAAATCAGCGGGGTGGCAGTTTGTTAGAGGAAAGTAACAATGGGAATGTAGGAGTAGAACAAAACACAAAACCACAGAGGCTGCATTACACCGGCCTTCCAAAAATATTCAAAGCGCAGCAAGACTTTTCGAAATGGTGCTCGCCTGGATGCCCACACATGTTGAGCCAACCATATAATTGCATAGACATGTACAGTATTTATTGCTCATTTGAGGGTAGACACTGACTGGTTTGCCTCCGAGCATCACCGCAATAGTGTAGCATAGCTAAAGTGTGCCATACCGAGACACTGTGAGAGAGACATCTGTTGACCCAGTAAAGTAAAGCATGGATACACAGAGTAGACGATACAGTTCCAGTCCGTGCTGCATTGGACTTGACCAAGCACCAGGTTGGTGGCTAGATCAGATAGATGGGCTAGCAGCTCTGCCCTGCTAGTTTTAACGAGCTGATAGGCAAATCCCTTCCTGGTTAAAGATTAACCACTCGCTAGAGCTGCCACTGCATTATCTCCCTGCTGGCCGGGGCATACAGGAGCCAAGAGGATTTACTTGTGTGTATGCGTGTGTGTAATCTGCATTCCAACAAGCAAAAGGGTGTGTGTGTGTGTGTGTGTGTGTGTGTGTGTGTGTGTGTGTGTGTGTGTGTGTGTGTGTGTGTGTGTGTGTGTGTGTGTGTGTGTGTGTGTGTGTGTGTGTGTGTGTGTGTGTGTGTGTGTGTGTGTGTGTGTGTGTGTGTGTGTGTGTGTGTGTGTGTGTGTGTGTGTGTGTGTGTGTGTGTGTGTGTGTGTGTGACTATGGGAGTTAGTGATCGGCTTTACTCCCAGCAGGGTGTTAAAACTGTGTGTTTACTGTATGCCATTTAGCAGTCAATCTGCTCTGTCTGTGTGTGTGTGTGTGTGTTTATGGGCGGGATCATGTGTGTGGCTTGTTGTAATCTACATTCCTTTTCTTTCAGGGCTTTGTTTTCTTTTCCTTTAGGGCGTAACGGCATTCAAAGGGTTAATTGCATCAGGAAGCTCAATGTGTAACAAACTCCTTTTAACCCTTGAGTTGTAAGCACAAATATTAAAAACATTTTTTTGCTCCAGTGCCTAAAGATCACATTTATTTATATCTCCTCAGACCTTTGCATTAAGGTTCTAAACCATGCAATTTAATGCAGCCTTTGTCGTTTTTCATAATCTATGGCAGTATCATTTAAAAATCTATTTTCCTTTTGTGTATCACTGGATTAAAGGACTGTGACATATGCTGTTTCATCTACAGAGGATTCCCTCGGATTAACTTGGAGACAATGCCATCTACTGGATGTTTGAAGAACGTAGAGTCGGGGTCTGCCTAAAATACTGAGCAAGTGTGTTGTAACTGAGTGATGTTAAGAGGTGAAGGCAGGCTCACTTATCTGGAAATTCACACATTACTCATTCTGGGTTGCTTAGATCATGCAATTTATTATAACTTACTCTGAAAAGAGAGACTTGACTTGCGTGGCTTATGTTTTTCTAGTTGAGATAAAAAAATAAAGTGGAAATGTAGACTAGAGAGAACTCTTTTGTTAGACCACACCCTCATACTCTTGATACTAACATGGATTTCCACTTAATCCTGTTGTCTACATTTAAATCAGTGCCTTGAAGTGTTTAACTAAACTATATGCTTTCCCCTGTTAGTACAGGGTTTTGCAGATTTCTCTTAAAGCTGCTCTACTCTTTTTCTGGGCGTTCTTGCCACTATTGAACATGTAACGGTGGAGAATTGACAGGAAATGGGGGCAGAGAGATGGAGGCTGAAATGCAACAAAGTTGGTCAACCCCTGGGCCACCTGGATGCCCCATGAGCTATATGACTCTACTTCTGAGTACCAGCAGAGGTAGACTGAATCATATTTAGAAAAGTTATATTTTGCCCCCTCTCATCCCGGACTGCCTGACGCTGTGGTTGCTTCATACAACCTTCTTCAGGCAGACAACAATCGACGCAGACAGCAAAGAGACACTCTTCTCCAAGATAGGGTGATTCTTGTGATACTAGACAGAAAAGGGTTGGAAGAGAGAGACAAAGACAAAGGAGAGTGTGGCGGCCCTGTGTTTCCTCGGGGGAGCCCTGAGGAACAGAAAGGTAGCTTTGTCGAGAGTTGGCCTTTGGCACAATGCCGGCCACCGTGTAGCTTTACCTCAAAGGTAATCTCTCTCCCTGTCATCGCTCTCGCTTCCTTGTTGTTCTGAGAAGAAGAAGCGAGCGACGGAAGGAGGAAATGACTAAAGAAGCGACTCATTCACACCTCTGCAATGGCAGCAGGACGTACAGAGGGGAAGTCAAACCCACGCTTTTACTGCTTTCCTGAGCCCACCCCCAACAATTATTACGCATTAGACTCCTCCTCCCTGATAAGAACCCTTTATAATTGTAGTGCATGTGTCTGTGTCTAGCCTGTGTGGGTGTGTGTGTGTGTACTGTCAAGGTTTGATTGCACATTGTTGGTATGTCTTCCTTGTTTGTATGAAATGGCAAATGTGTTTTTCCAGAGAATAGATTGTTCTGCCTTTTAATTTGGGATGTAGTGGCCTTTCTTTGGATTCAATTTTTCTTGATGAGCATTTTCAGTTGTTACAGAACAAAAATGGGAATTGAACTAATTTGAATTGAATTGAGGCAGATATTGTAACACAAAAGGTTTTCTCTCTCGTGTTGTTTTGCTTGACACAGGTCAGGACATGTCCTCTTTCTCTTTCTTTCCTCCGCGCTTTCTTTTTGTGTCTCAAGAAGGGAAGGGCGCCTCACATATTTAACCCCCCCCCCCCATCCATCTTTATACATGCCCACATACATACACACTGCCTGTCGCTCCCCAATGGGGTCAGATGTGATGACCGGCTGAGCACTCTCCTCTTCCACCCCTCTCCTCTCCCCTCCCCCTCCTCCCGCTCGCCTTGGCAGGGCATGCATGCCTGTGTCTGTTATCTACAAATGGCTGAGGAATTATAGGTTGAGAGGGGAGGAGGAGGAGGAGTGAGGGAGAGTGTGAGGAGGGAGGGTGTGAGGGGAGAGAGGGAGGGAAGCGGGGGGGGGGGGGTGAGGTCATGTGACATCGCAGCAGCTGCTAGGCTAAGAATTGCTGTTTCCTCACTTAGAGAGAGAGAGAGAGAGAGAGAGAGAGAGCTAGAGCAAGGAGGGGAGAGATAGGCAGTGTGTGTGGTGTGTTGCTTTGTTAGATAAGCTCTAAACGGTCTTTGTGAGTCGCAGTGTGAGAGACAGGAAGGCAGGCAGGGAGGGAGAGAGGGTGGACGGGCAAGAGGAGATAGCTTGGCGGAGAGAGTGAAAGAGGAGAGCAGGAAGATGGTGTGTGTCCTGTCGGTGGCTGCCGCTGTTTGCTGGGCTGGGCTCAACGTAAAGATGCAGCCATGGGGGATCCAAGCGGCTCCACTCCTTTGTGCAGTAAGGAGCTTCGGCCACGCTTTTAATCTATGAGGCAGGGGGGATCATGAACCACTGTCAGACCTCCGGATATGTGCCTCTGTATGTGTGTGTTTGTCAAACCATGTCTGTCTCATCTTTCACTGTGTAGCTTGCGTGCCTGTCTGTTTGGTTTTAATGTGCATGGTTGATACAGGCTTTAAATACAGTGTGCTCTGTCTCTATATTATGTTTTTTTTGTTTGTTTTTTTAAAAGTTCCTTGAGTATTTCTTTGATTCCCCTCTTTGACTTTTTCTAGAGAGCAAAGGAGGAGAGCAATAATGTAGTGTCTTGAAACAGTCACATTACTGGACTGTGTGTGTGTGTCTATGTGTGTCTCAATGGCGCCGTGTGTGTTTTTCAGACAGTAGTCATTGTTGATCCCATTATTAATTGTGTGCTGGGTTCATTCTGAGTGCACTGGGTAACAGAGAGGTTATAGGCAGGACAACTCAAGAGGTGTTGGGAATGTTATTCACTCTCTCATGCCTGACTTGCCTCTGTGTGTGTCCGCTCAAACAACATGCACACAAACACAGACACACGCACACACACATACACACAGGGTACTGTGCCTCTGCACTCCTCTCAAGAGGGAACATGATCTTTTTATAGCCCTCTCAGCCTCTGGGGTAAACCCAGATATAACTCCTACTTATCTAATTGTGCTATTGATAAGTCCCTTAGTAAGTAGCTTTTATTTCAGTGAGTATATCTTTGTCTCAGAAGTTTTGGGGTTAGCTGGAAGTTTTCTTTACATGTTGATTTAGTGCATGCCCAGTGTCTCTTAATTACACATACATAAACATAAAAGCAAGTGTACAAAGCAGAATCTACACAGGAGAGCCTCAGTGTGAAGTTTTGTGTGCGTGTGCGTGTGCGTGTGCGTGTGCGTGTGTGTGTGTGTGTGTGTGTGTGTGTGTGTGTGTGTGTGTGTGTGTGTGTGTGTGTGCGTGTGCGTGTGCGTGTGCGTGTGCGTGTGCGTGTGCGCGCGCGCGCGCGTGTTTTGGTGTTAATACCTCGTACGCTAGACTGAATTCACGCTGTCCTCTGAGCCACCCTTAATGTGTGTATTTTGCCTGAGCACATAGGGCTATCACACGACATTCTGGCATTTAGGGATTCCACTGACCTAGGGGCTGTCAACACAGTGTCACCTTTCAACACACAAACACACACACACACACACACACACACACACATACACACACACACACACACACACACACACACACACACACACACACACACTCATAGGAAGGAAGGGGACAGCCGTCTCAACCTCCTCACCCACTCTCCCCCTCCAACCACCACAAGGCTCTTATAAATGTGAGGTTAGAAATATCCAGCCAGCAGTATTTGAAACATCACAGTTTATTTCCACTTACAGTGTGTAATTCTCTTCCTTCCTGATTAAAGACTCTTAGTAGCACCTCCCGTGGCAGCATTAACTGGTTCAAGCGGGAAAAATTAACACTTTTTTTCATTGTGTGAGGGAGCCAATGAGTTGCTAATATGTTACATTTTAACGGGGACATCACTGGACGTGTTTACACTGAATTTGTTAACATCTATGGTACTATAATATTCTGTCACTAAGAAATAAAGTCAGCCTGGTAGTGTTGGAGCATGCTCAGTAGAGGTGTTGTCTAAAGTCAGTGACCATGGACCTCTGACAGCCAGACTGGAGCTCTTTTGAGCACAAGAAGGGTGACCTGCCCTGCTAACCTCTCACCTCTAAGCAATAGAACCAAAGCCCCTCTGCCCCTGCTGTCACACACAGATACCCAGCTGCGCCACACTCTGCCCCGACTGTCCAAGAAAACTGCTATGCGCCTCACTTGGCCCTTGCATAATTCTTGGAATATATGCGTTTGTGTGTAGCACTGAAGGTGTCTTGTATGACTGTTTTGTTGGTTCTTATTGAATGCAGTATTGATTATAAATTCTCCTCCCTTCTGTCCATTTGTAGGCATGAGCCATGAGCCAAAGTCACCATCGTTAGGAATGATCTCCACAGCGACCCGTACCACGGCGACGGTCAGCCCCCTCACCCCGTCGCCTCTCAACGGCTCCATCGTAGCCAATGGAAGCCCCGCTGCCCAGTCGGCTCACTCTGGATTTGCTGCAGCTCTCCGCAAACTGGCGAAACAGGCTGAAGAACCTCGAGGTAAAAAGCATACAGCCTGTGACAGGGGTTTGACATTCAGGACACTGTCAAGTTTAAGTCCGCTGGAGGGGCAGCATTTTGGCTTCATGACTGATGAAGGAAATGTTAACAATCGTCAAGTGTGAATTTCTAAGCACGGTCATATGGCTCGGCGATAGAACCAAAATCTTCTATCCCAATATAGGTAATTTCATATCTTGATAACAATATATATCAGGATATAGCATGTTTCTGGTAATTTCATAAATAAATACTGTCTATAAAGTAACAACATGGTAAAGAATTGAATTAAAAACTCGACAAATTGTATGGTATTTTCTCATTTTATCAACAACTTCAGTGCAAAATTAATAAAACAGTTTAAGTGAAATTATAGAGAATTGTACAGCTTTATACTGACTTTGTTTACAGCATGCACAGAAAGAGTTTGATATATAAACAAAAACACAATTTTTAAATGATTCCATCTAAATATTTTACTTCAGATTTTCAGAGATATTAATATAGCACCTTTTTCGTCTTTCTGACCACTCAAGGCATTATTACACTATCTTATAATTCAAACCACATTCACACAAGGAGCAATTTGGAGTTCAGTGTCTTTCCCAGGGAACAAAATGAAAAGACGCCCCACTTTACCTCCACCGCCTCCTGCCACAGCCGATATTTGACTTACTTACACTTGCTATTGTCCCTTAAGACAACGTAATTCTATATCACGATATATATGATTTCATCACTATATGATTCTATTCAGAGGTGATGAATTATCATATTGAATTATCGCCCAGCCCTACACAGCCTTGTTCTCTGTTGTGACAACTTCCACTGTGCACGCTCATTTGGCAATGGAATTAAGGGTCATGGTATACTTTACCGGTTTTAGAGTTAATTTACAGGTTTGTAGTTTGTTTTTTATATTTTCTCAGTATGTTTCAGTCCTAGTGTATGATCTTTTGTTGAAAATATTGTGATAATATCAACCCACGATCCTAGTACCCTATCTTGTATCAAACCATAATAAGAGCTAAATGTATTGTTACATCCAGCCCCCTGACCCTTACTTGAAAACCTGATGGATTAGGTGTACCGTACCTCCCTTACACAGGGAGTGTGTAGTCTATTTGGTATTTGTGTAGTGGTGGTGGTGTTTGTGTTCATATACAGTAGGTGTGTGTGCATTGTGACACGTTCCATGGCTGGTTTGTGTAGCTGAGTACAGAACTGCTAATAGCAATGGGATGATATCCACACAGGATTGAATTAGTTGGTGTCCCTGGAGATACTGGCACAAAGTGGAGCCACTCTAGCTGACCCACTTAATGTGATGTGTGTGAGTGCCCCGGCGCTTGGGTGTTCTTGTCAATGTGTGTTTGTGTTATATGTGTTATAATTCCTCTTCATACATTTGTCCTTGCCAGTGTTCACGCACACACAAGCACGCACACACGCACATGTCATGTAACTCTCTGAGCTCTACCCTGTAGCTGTAAGAGTATGAACTAAGCATCAGATGGTTGAAATGCTGTTTTTTAAAAATTTCGTAAAGACATTTTTCAGAGATTCTGAACTATCGTTTTATCCCTGTGCTTGTTCAAAGATATATGTAAATGTTTTTTGTGTAGGTTCCTTTGTCTCCCTCATATATTTGGTACATGCAAATATTTTTCAAACCCATGTGCCCCACATGCCCAGTGTCTCTTAATTACACTTACATAAACATAAAATCAAGCGTACAAAGCAGAATCTACACAGGAGAGCCTCGTGTGTGTGTGTGTGTGTGTGTGTCTGTGTGTGTGTGTGTGTGTGTGTGTGTGTGTCTGTCTGTGTGGGTCTGTGTCTCTGTGTGTGGGTCTGTGTGGGTCTGTGTCTGTGGCTCCATGCCTTGGCTCCGGGGAGGCCTGGCTACCCCAGCTGTCCACCCTTGCTCTGGCTCTTAAATCAGATGGTCCCCTACTTCCTGGCTGTCCCTGGACACCTTGCTCTCCAGCCCACTGCACCCTGGGACCCAGAACCCTGCAAATGATTTATTGCAGAGAGAGAGGGAGAGAGAGAGAGAGAGAGAGAGAGAGAGAGAACTTAGCCTCAACCTCTCCTCACCTCCCTCTCAATCCTTCTCCCCTTCATCACTCTTCACTCCCTCAACCCTACATGCCAGCCCTATTGCTTTCCCACTCTGTCTCTCTCAAACAGGAAAATACACTTCCAGAGTTCAGTCCTGCCTTTTTTATTTAAACGTGGACTCTACTTTTTTGGATTGTTGGATTTTTTTCCTTCTTTGTTGCTCATGCCCTTCTGTGTCAGTTGCAGCTAGATTGTGTTAACTTAATCATGTTTTTTTTAATACCTCTGCTTTTTTTGATTTTTCATTGTGTTGCGAGGTCAGAATACGTGTGCGCTGTTCTATTTGTAATTCACAATCTACCAAGGCGGAGAGCGCCTGTCTTTGTCATACAAACAGACACCAGATCCTGTCTGATTAAGCTCTTCCATCTTTTTATTAAAAGCACAAAAAAAACCTTTGTTATTTGACTGCTGACTGTGCCGCCTGGCTGTGGTGTA
>NC_139826.1:21845693-21855693 GCF_963691815.1 Echiichthys vipera
ACGTGAGCATATTGCATGAAAGCTTACGAACTAGAGAGAGCGAAAGAGAGATGTGTGGAAAGCGAGGCATGTGACCAGACCGTGACCCTGCGCTACAGGGTTTCCCTGGAGGGCTTTGTTAATGTGGTACAGCTACAGCACAGCAGAGAAGCTCATTGGGCCTGCTTTTCACCACCTGCTGTGTGTATGTGTGCGGTGGAGGGGGGGAATTCTGTGTGTGGCTGCAAGCACCAATGACTTTATATACATTCAGTATGGCTGTTCACTCCCAAGCTCTGTGTGTTTGTGTGTTTGTGTGTTTGTGTGTGTGTGTGTGTGTGTGTGTGTGTGTGTGTGTGTGTGTGTGTGTGTGTGTGTGTGTGTGTGTGTGTGTGTGTTTGTGTGTGTGTGTGTGTGTGTGTGTGTGTGTGTGTGTGTGTGTGTGTGTGTGTGTGTGTGTGTGTGTGTGTGTGTGTGTGTGTGTGTGTGTGTGTGTGTGTGTGTGTGTGTGTGTGTGTGTGTGTGTGTGTGTGTGTGTGTGTGTGTGTGTGTGTGTGTGTGAAGGCTGTGTGACTCTCACAGGGCTGCTCATCCTGGTCACTGTCACTTCATAATAAAGGCCTAGGGCCATCCATCTGGCCCTCTATGTTATTTGTTAAGTTATTTGTTTGCTATTATAGTTCTTAGTACTGTTGTTACATTTGCCTTTTTATTAATAGAGCAAAACAAAGACTGTCAGCTTGTCTCAGTTCTTAATTTCACTGTACTCATGCCATTTGTCTCTGTCTTTCTCCAGCTGCATCCTCCATCAGCAGTGAGTCCTCTCCAGTGTCCTCTCCAGCCACCAACCACAGCTCTCCAGTCAGTACGCCCAAGAGGGGTCCCCTTGGTCCAGGGCCTGTCCTGGTTCCACCAGCGGGTCACAGCGTGCCAAATACTCCGCCTGTTGTCACCATTGCTCCAACAAAGACAAGCAACGGCCTCTGGAGGAGCGAGGGACGTCAGGTAAAACCACATTCAAACATTGACCTTGACCTCTCTTCCTTTTCACTTTCTTCCTTTTGTTTCTCTTTCAGTTGTTCTTTCTGAAGTCTCAGATTGTTCCAGTGTATTTTCTCTCTTTCACTAAAGGAACAAAAATGCCCCAATTCTTCATCTTGCTTGTCAGCACAAGCAGGCACACAGGCAGACTCTCTAGGGATTAATGGATTTTGTAGATGGCCTGTAACCCATAGTGTGGCAGTGCGCATTTGACATATGTACATGTGACATAGCCGGCAGGTCTATGAATGTCTGCTTCTCTCAAATACCCCCCACCCCCACCCCCAACCACTCCATGGCTCCATGCGTTAAACAATGCCAGCTGCCACTGGGATGTCGAGGTGACAGCCTCAACGGCAGCTAACATCTGTGCCCCTCCAGCCCCCCTCTCACTTACCCTCTTGCCCTTGGCCCAGCCCCTCCCAAGTCCCCAGCCTTTAGCCTCCCCCCTCCCATCTCCAGTCTCAACCTCTTCACTCAAGCAGTCAAGTGCATCCTCCTTCTCGTCACCCCGATACCCGCTCTCCGTTACGTAGTGCAGGAGAGAGAAAGAGAGAGAGAGCTGCTTGCTTTGATAAGGAGTGGATTATGGATTATGGCCTTGCTTTAAGCCTTCTTATCTCAGCTCAAGGCTAATTTTCGAGGCCAAGCGCACAGTTACGAACAGCACTCGGCAACATGCGGAAACTCTCCGAGACACTTTGACAGTTCCCCGGAGACAGGGAGGTGGGGGTGGGGGTGGGGGGGCAAAGGGTGTGTGAGGAGGTCAGCCAGCCAGCAAGAAATGTGTGGTAGCATTCAGGCTATTGTCCTCTCCCCTGGACAACCTCCCTGACCCTCACCCTCTGTAGCTGTAGCTTTTTACAAAATGACCCTTACACAGTTTAAGGGTCAACCGGAGTTGGGAGGGGCTGGAGAGACAGGGGGTTTTGAAATAAGGGACAGACGCACCATCCGTGCATGTGTTTGTGCACTTTTGCTGTGTGTGCGTGTGCGTGTGCGTGTGCGTGTGAGTGTGCGAGGTCAAGCTCAAATTTAAAAGGTCTTGTCACTGGGTTTGTGATGCCTCCAGCAGCATGGGGCCAGCCAGCCTAAGAATGAGGAGGTTAAGGGAGGTGATGTGGACAAGAGGTCAAAGGGTAGGCGGAGGGGATACGTCACAAAAGCGTCCATCATAGCATCTCCCCTGTTTCCATGTTGTTGCTTCAGCGAGCACATACACAGCACATACACAGCACACTCTGTGGTCTCTAAGAGCCACAGGGCCATAAAGAACACACACACACATACATAAACACCATCAAAATGTCCCTCTTAAACGAAGATAATACTGTCTGGAGTTTTGTTTCTTTTGCTCATCAGTGATCTGGAAGAATGCATCAGGAAAATAAGGGACGACCCTCTGGTACTTATTCACGCCCCTTCCCCCTTTATCCTTGTCTCCCCCATGGTCTACTATTATCATTCCAAGTTTTATGCCAAATTTTCTCTTTGATGCCTTTGTGTGTTGACATAAAGGCTTTGGTGAAGACAAGGGGAAACAAAAGAGATGAAGATTTAAAGACAAAAGGAAAGTCTGATAGATGGAGGACTGCGGGGGAAATAGTTGCATACAGAGGCAGGAGTCTGTTCTCCTGGTCCTCTATAAAGCATCCAAGAAAAACTTGTTTGTACATTTGTGGGGTCTGCTTTCTTGTGTGTTAGAAGGGTTGGTTGGTGTCTCTCTGGCTAAGATATGAGCGTGTCTTCCAGAGGGTGTGTGTGTGTGGGGGGGGGGGGGGGGGGGGGGTGATAGGCAAGGCAGTGAAGGAGGGAGGGCTTGGTGCGTTGGCATTTTGCTTTAATGACTGCAGGAGTCTGCTCCCGCTGCTGCCTGTAATTGCTTTTTAATTGGCAATTTGGATTCATGGCTCCATCTGAGAGGCGTAAACGAGCGTTCTACAATGTGCAGGGTCTCCCACCCTCAGTGGGGGTTACAGGGGCCTGGCTCACACAGAGGAAGATGGCTGTTAATGGATGTGTCTTTGAGACTGAGTGCTTGTATTTGTGCTCTCTACTTTGTATATGGCATGGCGCTGGTGAGTAGTGTGTGTTGTGTAGAGGGCTGTTTTTTGGCAGGTGGTGAAAGGTCAAAATGGGATTGCTGGTTGGATGTGTAGGTGCTTGAGTGACTAAGGTGCCTCTCTAATGGGGATGGAAGGTTCTATCTTTCTGCTGTACATGCTTTTGCAAGGTGTTGACCTGTTACACACACACCTTTTGCATGTTTTTCTACAGCCTAGGATCCGCACATGCATGCACAGGCATACAGAAACAGGGACTAAGCTCAGGCACCAAAGATATGCATACAGCATAGCAGCAATATGTACACATTCCTATTTACAAACAGGTTCCTTTTTGCTGATAAACTCACATGTAAGTAGAGATGCACCGGTCTGATACCTAGCTTGAATATCGGTTCCAATATTGACTAATTAGCTGGATCGGATATTGTATGAATGAGGCCGATCGAGCATTACGATCCAGTCATTTCTTTTTTATTAGTATCATACACAGCAAGTAAATTAAGCCAATGTTTGTTGGGTTTCAGGCACCTGCTTTATTTCATTTTAATTTTTAAAATATCTATTTGCAGTGCACTTTAGACAGAATTGTTATTTATTTATTTTTGCTGCTAATGCACACTTTGTTATTTGTTAATAAATAATATTAAGTTCACTTATATCAAGGCTACATGTTTATGTCAAGCCTGATGCCTTCACTCACATGGCAAGGTATACGGTTCATTCATTCAACAGTAGTATCGGATCGGTATCGGGTATCGGGTGATACGCTCAGCCCAGGTAACAGTATCTGATTGGATCAGAAAAAACTGGATCCGTGCATCTCTATATGTAAGAGGGGCTTTTTGTTTCTCAGTGGCAATAATAACTGTAAAAACAGGAATCAGACCAGTTGTGTAATTGCAGCAACAGCACCGTGCATTGTTGTTTCACAGGCAGCTTTGTTCCGTCCTCTTATGATGGGATTTTCTGTGAAATTTGTTGGAAAGGAACAGTTGATTCAATTTTCGTGGTAATTTGTGTCTGGCAATTGCCCCAATTGACAGTTATTGAGTCATAGTCATGGTTATGAAACCATGCTCCATGATGCAGGATATTGAATACAGGTTCAACCCAAATTTGAGCCATACCAACTTCTGGTCACCCGATAAATACCAGCTAGTCAGTTACACTTAGAAATAGATTACAAACAGGCCTTGCCGGATTTTATTTGCCAAGCAGGTTCTTGTGTTGTTTTGCTTCAAACTCATCAAATGGTTTCTGGTTTAAATTGGGATACTTACAGTTTTTTCTTGCTTTGGACAGTAGCCAGGCTGCTAGCAATATTCATGCTTCTAACGATATTAACAAGTAACAGATCGATCCAGTGACTTGATAGCAAGCCTGAATACCTGGATATGCAGTACCAGTCAAAAGTTTGGAGATGCTTTCCCATTCAAGTGGATAAGAAGGCGTTTCCCTTTTTTAATGCAACAGTTTGATGTGGTTAAATTGGGGCACAGATTAAGGCAAATGTGGGACTTGGGTTAGGGCAGGACAATAAAAATCTTCTATCTTGATATAAATATTATATGAAATAACCACATGGTACAGCATATTTTGCTATACTCCTGTGATTTTTATATGTAACAAATGAAAAATATTGAGTATTTTCACATTTTAATAAGAAATTTTGTGCAAAATATAAACTCAAAATACTTCACATCATATTTTCCAAAAAAACTGATTTAGTGCAGATGCACCTAGATTTTTCTCTCCAGACTGGAGGAGGCCTTTTTCCTGCCATGTTCCAGTCCCCGGTCCTCCTTCTGTTTTACTGTTTTCCGTGTCTAAGTTCCACTGTAAACACGCTCATTCTTTCAGTTTCACGGTGTTACCATGAGATGGCGCCTCTTTCACAAAAACACATAAACCAACGTGTAGTTAGTACACTGAGACCCTAATTGTCAGTGTTATAATTAAAACGTAAATGAGTACAATAACGCAAGTATTGTACTGTATATTTAGTTTCAATAATTTAAATGTAATATTACTTCTGGTTATGCCACCAAGCAATAAATAGTTCATTCAAATGTGCTCCAACTTTACCAGCTGCAACATTAAAGTAATGCTCAAACTAATGCTTCTGTAATTATAATGTAAGAATATAATATATATTATTCTGCATCATTAATACTTTTACTCTTGGTACTTAAATATATTTTGATGCTAACAACATTTTACACTGTGGTATTAATGCTTTTAAAAAAGTAAAATATCTGAATGAAAGTGCTTGGTATTATCAGTTTAAATGAAGATATTGCGTGTATCACAATACCTCTATATGATTTAATTATGATACAATTCCACTGAAAGACAATGAAGTATCATTTTTTATTATCATCAAGACCTAACTTGGGTCCTCTCTACACACATAACACAACACAACACACACACACACACACATCCTGAATCCTTGTACCTGTAGCATCAGTGGTGTTTGTCAAGCTTTTGATGACCGCTTTGCTAAACACCAATCTCTTGGTTAGCAAAGCTGTCATCAGTGTGATTATACACAATTGATTAACTGACAGACGGTGTGAAAGAAAGCAGGCATTTCTCACCAGTGATATGTACCTCCAGCAGTACATTTTTATGATGCTCACGTTGGGATGAACTGGAGACATACACACAGTAAACAAACACATGTCTTCATCTGCAAATTCATCTGGGTTAAAAAAAGAAATTTGAATACATGTGTGTGTGTTTGCAAATACTCTTTTACTAAGACTTCCAGGCAGCCACCCACCAGTTAGTGGTAGTTTAATGGATAACATGGCTGATAAAGAAAAAGACTTTGTGGAAAAAGTAGGAGAGGAGCCAACAGAGAGCTCTGTATTTTTCTTTCTGATATTGACTTCTTTTGACATATAAGAACCTCCTTTCCACTTGGCTGCTGATTGGGAGCCACCTTCTCCCTGTGCTCATAAAGCTTTGAAAGGATTAAAGTGACGGGGGGTTTTATGGGGACAGGAGGTCTGAGGGAGTCGAGTGCCTTACTGTTTAGTGAACCGCAACAAACAACAAGAAAACAGTTAACGTAACGTTAAAGTACTGCAACGTGGGGCTGTCTCAGAAACGGGCGGGCAGTGGCTGCAGAACTGCACGTGTAGGTAATGGCTCCCTAAATTGGATTTATTTTATCAGAGGCCGTACTGAAAGAGAGGATAGTGCTGCTGTAAGGTCTCTCTCTAATCCCAGGGAGCCCCGAGGTTAATTTACTGGGTCAAGAACTGCCTCCTCTCGCTCCTCTTCTTTATGTCTCCATCTTTATATTTCCTTTCTTCTTTTACTCCATTCTTTATGGTTGTTCTCTTGCCAACTTCAACTTGAGTTCTCGTGTTGTGGGAGAAAAACGTTCCACCATAGCATGTGAAATTCCTCCTCGACTGTATATCCCTCCATAAACAATTTCCTTGTACGACTTACAAGGGAAATACGTTTCTCTGTTCTGCGATTGCATTTGTAAGCAGAGGGAAACCAAAGCATCAGAAAATGCACTCCCATTCCCACAGCAGGATGTCTTTGTAGCTCTGAAATGTGTGTGTGCACGTGCGTGCGTGCGTGCGTGCGTGCGTGTATGCGCACTTGGATAAGTGAGACCAGGCTTGCTGCCAAAAGGAGGGAGAGGGAGGCTAAAGAGAAGAGGGAAGAAAGAATAAAAGAAACAGAGGCAGAGGGATGTTGCTCTATGGATTTTGTTGTCTTCCTTGTAGATGTTAGTGTTTAAGTGCGCACACTCTCAGGTACACACACACTTTGCAGAGATCAAAGTTATCATTTCTCTAGAAGTACTGCTGTTGTACATCTGCTATTACCTCATCCTCACCGATCATTAGGATGCCATCTCTTGTTGAGAGAAAAAACTGTAAGGCCGTTTTTACCACTGCCTGCTTCCTCCGTTTTTATAATTTTTTCCCCCTCAGAGAAATGTTTTTCTGTCCTTTTTTTACAGTGAGATGTTTTATGCGAGAAAGTGAATAATAGTACCTGAGAAAGGGAGTGAGGAATGAGGGACTGGGAGGCTGCTGCACCATAAACAGGCCTTTTCTTTTCCCGGACTCCCCCATCTCCCCCCTCAAAGGATGGGGCTCCATGAGCACTGACAACCGTGACGGTCACTGGTCTTCACAAACAATGACTGAAGGCCCTCTCTCTGTATCTCTCTCTAGGCCGACTCAGGGCCTCGTGGGGCAAGCAGGGAACGTCTGGGTGCAGAGGGGAACATCCCACAGGAGAAGGGCGGCCCCTCAGTGCCTGCCCACCTCCTGGGAAACCCCTATGCCTTTGGTCTCACCCCCGGTGCTGTCATGCAGGATTCACGTTTCCAGCCCCTCAAGTAAGTCACACATTATTATGAAAGTATGATCAATAATTCATTTTTATATTAATTCCCTGGAATGAGCAGTCTAAAAAACAAGCAGACATTTGTCTGGGTGTTGGTGTCAGTGCTATGAAACAGTCAGTTTTTAGTATGTGTGTACAACAGTGGACAAATACAAATCAACTAACCATGGCTTTTTCTCTATTGTGCCCCTACCCCCTCTCTTACCTTCAGTCTGCCCAGACAGTTGCCTAATGCAGTGCCCCCCGGTCACGTACCAGAAGAGTACCTCCGTGGTTTCCGGCCCTATGCCACAACCGAGGATGCCCTCCGCATGCCCTCTTTGCCGCTTGGCCTGGACCCCGCCACTGCAGCTGCCGCAGCTGCCTACTACCACCCCAGCTACCTGCCCCACCCCTCCTTCACGCCATACAGGTAAACCTCTCTCCATTCATTTGTTCTGTCGACTTGGCACCCACCTCCTCTTGAGAGAAAATTGTGCAAACCAGTGCATATGACTGAACTAAGTATTTGTGTTGCTCATACTCAGCAGTAAACACATTACTGCATTTAGCTGACCTTGAATTCATGCTGCCATTGATAAAATATTGATGATTTTATTTGTATGTTGATTTAACTGGGGGAGAGATTTCACCCAGTGTAAGAGAGTTGATGTGACTTCTTGCACTGAGCACTGGGTACGACGCTTTGCCAGAGATAAGAGCAGGGTTTATCATACTGAATGGACTGAGTCCTAAATTACAGCTTGATATATTGTATCATCTGGCAGGCTGCTGCTGCCTCTGTTTGAAAATATCCTGGTCAGCTGTGTCAAAATGCGTTTAAGAGTTGATGAAGAAAACATATACATGCATGTATATTGCTAAAGGCTGCGGTAATGTAATTTACAACCTTCGGCCCTACTGTAATGATGCCTTATGTTTGGTAAATCACAGTGCAGTTGTTTATTAAACATAGAAAAGCTCTACACTTATTTGACAGTTTCTCCATTGATACCCATCAACAAAACTCAGTATTTGCTTTTTTTAATGAAGGAGTTGTATTTATTATAAAGCTTCTTAAACCAAGCAGTTAATAACAAGACCCATTTTCCTTGTCTTTACCCAAGCTAGTTTATGCCCATGAATAAAATATGAACATCTAAAAGAGAGCCATGGCTGTTTTTGCCACTTAACTCTATATATCGGGAGCTTGTTCATGCATGCTTTGTGATAAATTACCATAGAAGAAGCTGTTTATACATCTGAAATAAGACGTATTCTGCTCCCTACTGTGGTTTGACCATTCTCACATGAGGAAAATTACTTTCTAGTGTTCTTTATTGGAGTGACAGCCCAGTGATCATACAGAGAAAAACACCAGCAGCAGAAATCTATTTGCAGGGTTTGTTAAAAAAATACATTCATTTTAAATGTATACTACAAAGGATCATGTAGCCTCTGTATTGGGCCCTGCTTGCTTAGGGATATCACACAGGCCCCTGGTCTGTCAACCCAGCAAGATCAGAGGACTGCAGCACCCATCACACACTGCTCTGTAATGGATTTAATGAGGGGATGAGCAGTGGATGTCACACACACACACAAACACAGTGTCTCGCTAGCTGCTGTGTGGTGATTGAGGTTAGCTGACAGACACGACTGCTTTCTTGAAAGATGGAAGACCCTGTGATGTCGCTTCTTTGCAAAATGGAGGCTCACAGGTTAATGAAAGTGAATGCTGCACCGTCACACGGAGAGACTGACTTCTTCTCTTTTCGTTCTTTTTGCAATCCTTATCTCCCAGGATGGATGACCCATTCTGCCTCTCTGCTTTGAGGTCACCTTTCTATCAGCTGCCAGGAGGGGGAGCTTTACCTCCTATCCATCCCTCTGTTCACATGCACCTACAAGGGGTTCGTTACCCTGGAGACTTCACGCACCCCTCACTGTCAGCACTGCAGTCTGAAAGGTAAAGTTCCCTTAATTCCTGCATACGTATAGTCACAAGTGCATTCAATCAGCAGATCCCGGCACTGTGCTACGATTTCTTTCTAACTTCACTGACATCTTCTTTTTACTTCTGCACCCCTATCCACTTTTGCTTTTTTAGGCTCCAGCTGGAGGATGAGCTGCGGCAGAGGGAGAGGGAGCGCGAACGAGAGCGCGAGCGTGAAAAAGAGAGGGAGCGGGAGGTGGAGAGAGAGAAAGAGCGGGAGAGAGAGCGAGAGAGGGAGAGAGAGCGGGAGAAGGAGCTGGAGAGAGAGAGGGAACGCGAGCGGGAAAGAGAGCGTGAGAGAGAAAGAGAGAGGGAGAGAGAAAGAGAGAAGGAACTGGAGAGGCAGAAGGAGAGAGTGCTGAGAGAGAAGGAGCTGCAGGCATCCAAGGCCATGGAGAGCCACTATATGGCAGAGCTCCATGCCATGAGGGGGCAGGAGGACCGAACCAAGCCTGAGAGACTCACCCCTAATCGGGCTGGTATGTTTACCTGCTGCCCATGTAGCTACAATCATACTGCTTGTAGACACCTATAAACACTTCATATCAGCTAGAAA
>NC_139826.1:21860693-21955693 GCF_963691815.1 Echiichthys vipera
AGATACATGCTAATGAACATAAACGTTCACACTTTCTCATCCCTTTAGTATTGGGTTAGTGTAGTATTTATTCATTTGTATGATTATCTGGGTGGGAGATGCATCTAAAGAACAACTACAATGCCTAATTACGGCGTTCCATCTGTAGTAATGTGGATCTTAACCTCATCATGACTAACACATGTTCAAATAATTGCAGATTCTGCATTTGCCCAGCCTTCCTCTGAATCGGAAGGCCACCACAGTGTCAGACCACATAGCCCTTCCTCACATTGCCCGGCATCCCCCAATGGTCATCCAAAACCCCTTGGAGAGACATTAAGACCAAAGGAACCCCCTTCTCCAGCTGTCTATCCAGACAAGGCCCGGGGGCCCAGTGAGGGGCCGGTCTCTAAGAGGAGCTCCAGCCTGCTGAACAGCTTGCGGCCCTCACTCCCTCTGCAGGCTAAAGAGGGCCCTCGCAGCGTCAATGGACGCACCAAACCCTGGGACAGCTTCACCCCGGAGGAATTCGCCCAGCAGTTCCACGAATCTGTGCTTCAGTCCACTCAGAAGGCTCTGCAGAAACATAAAGGTAAGTCACACAAGCCACCGTTATAAAGATCTGTCTGGGGTGGTGACTAATGTGCAGTAGGACAGCGTAGCGACAAGACAGACCGGCTTACAGCTGGGAGACTGAGGGACAACCTAAAGGGTTTTCCACTTGATCACTGAATCATTTAGTCAGAAAATAAAAATTATGAAATTATGAAAAATGGTCATCATAATTTATTAGAGCTGAGGATTATGTCGTCACATTACATGCTATGTCCAACCAGCAGTCCCAAACATAAAAACGCAAATCTGCAAATTTGAGCTCGAACAAGCAAATGATAAATTAATTAATTGATTAATCCATTACCAAAATAGCTGTTAATAATCCTTTCACCGCTGTTGGATGAAGTACAACAAAACCTCCCTTCTCTCCCATCTTGTCCTTCAGGTGGAGCTACTGGGATGTCAGAGTCGTCCCACCTCCAGGAGTCCTCTGTCCACTACAACATTCCAGAGCTTCAGAGCGCCCCTGGCCGGCCGCCACAGCCCCATTCACAGTCTCACTCGAATGCGCATTCATTTCCCCATCCGCTCTCACATAATCACCCTCAGCCCAACGGGCAGCACTTCTCAGTCGCCCTACAGCGGGAGGCCTCAGGGACAAGGGAGGACCTGTCTGGTCCAGAGGACTCTGAGGAGGAAGAGGATGAGGAGGAAGAGGAGGCGCCTCCTTCCAAGTGGCATGGGATTGAATCTATTTTTGAAGCTTATCAGGAATATGTTGAAGGTAAGCAGCTATAGTGAACAGGCAGTGATGTTTATACTAATGCTGCTAACAAATCTCATAACTCTGCTGTGTTTATAGCTTTTCTATCCTGTATTTCATAACCCCCTACCCCTGAAAGCCATAAATATTTCATTGTATAGGTTCATAATTTAGTATTTTCCTTAATTGCTGGAGAAAAGTGTTTTCTATTTAAGCACTAATGTACAAACACATTATTTGATGGTTGAAAGCAATACAAATGAATTGAGTTGATTTTTGAGTTGTGTGGTGTTCTCTCGTCACTAGAGGGCAGTGTTCATCCTTTCTCTACACAATTCAGTTATGTACACTTAATGTGGATCAGGATTTGCACCAGAAGTGTAGTCAACAGAAGCTGAACATCCATCTGGTCTCTTTCATAGCATTCGTTTAGTGTCTCACTATGGGAACGCCTCCTGCGTGACCTCATCAGAAGCACAATAACACTACGCCAGCCCCCTATTGGCTGGCATTGATGACGCCTATGTCAGGGGGAGCAGGGACCCTCCCCCTATATAATAGGCTGACATAGCGAGAGTCGTCATTCAAAAACCTCTTCTCGCTTCTCACAGAAGCCTGTAGACGACTGTATATTGGTTGCTAGGCTAAACTGTTCACAGACTAGAGTGCACAACTCAGGTCACGGGCGCCTCGTTGCCATCTGTACGGTTATCTACTGACGTGAAAAATAGCAATATTTTTCGGACAACGGGTAGCAATACCCCTTTTTCAAACAGGTAGCAATACCTTACTCAAACAGGTAGCAATACCTTCCCAACAGGTAGCCATACCTCCAGAAGTAGAAATACTTTCTGCTCCTCCGCTAGCAGAGAGAAAAATAGCAATATTTTCCTCCCCTCTCGCCTGGTGGCTGCATAAGCCGTTAGACAAACCTATAAACCGGCAAGCGGTAATAGCATGCTAGCTAGCCATGGCTACTGCTATCACCCCGGTGAAGCAGAGAAAAGGGCCGCTCCACCTCCTCCCGGCCTCATTCCAGGGCAAGTTCAATGGGATGTGTTCCAGACAGAGTGCCAAAATCGGGCGGACTTTCATGCTCCGGTGCCCGTGCAAGTGTTACGAAAACAGTGTTTTCAGCGTTGTCACACAAGCACTTTCATGCACTCTGTAATAAAAAATGTCCCCACACGCTCATCCAGGCAGTTTGCCGAGGGCGCTGTCAAATGTGAAAAAATATACAAAAAAGTATATTTTAACAAACAAGTCTAACTTGTCTGCCATAACACAGCTCGTGGGGCCCGACATCCCCACGGCCGTGACAACGCAGGCGGTCCATGCGCCTACACGCCACAGTTTGGAGGCGTCAGAGCACATGGACAGTGTGTGCTGCGCGCCACAGCCGCACGAGGGCGCCAACACACCAGGTTTCACTGAGTGGCCGGTCAGCCCCCTCTCTTTACACAGGGAGAGCTGGGCTGCCTGCACTCAGTCGAGATGGGTATTAAGAACGATAGAGAAGGGCTACAGGCTTCAGTTCAATATCGCTCCACCACAATTCAGGGAAATAAACTACTCTCATGCTCGAGGCGAGTCTGCCAAAATTCTCGTGGAAAAAATTTCCAATCTGACAGAGAAAAGAGCTATCAGAGTGGTCCCCCCAAACGAAGCTCAAAGCGGCTTTTACTCAAGGTATTTCCTAGTCCCAAAGAAAGGGGGGAGGGGGATGAGAGCCATTCTGGACCTCCGTGCCCTAAACCGTTATCTAAGGAAATACAAATTCAGGATGTTGACACACGCTTCTCTGCTGCGTTTCGTGGGTGCAGGCGACTGGTTTGCGTCAATCGACCTGAGGGATGCCTATTTCCACATTCCCATATATCCTCCACACAGGAAATATCTGCGTTTTGCTTTTCAGGGGATAGACTACGAGTTTATGGTTCTGCCATTCGGTCTGTCACTGAGCCCAAGGGTGTTTGTAAAATGCACCGAGGCAGCAGTAGCCCCGCTCAGGGAGGGGGGCATCCGAGTGGCGACTTACATAGACGATTGGCTAGTAGCAGCTCCCTCCCGCTGGGAGGTGGCGTGCCATACAGAGGCTGTCATACGGCACCTGGCAGGCCTAGGTTTCCGGATAAATGCAGAAAAGAGCATGATGACGCCCAGGCAACGCATCACCTTCATAGGGCTCAACCTGGACTCTGTCCGGGCCAAGGCGGTTATATCCCAGAAGAGAGTGGATGTTATGCAGGCAACTCTGTCACTGTTTCGAAGGGGCAACATGGTTACCCTCAAACAATGCCAGAGGCTGCTGGCACACAGACTGATGGTCTGGAGCAGTGTGCACCTGCTGTCACTCAGAGCGACTGATGTACCAGGCGCTCTGAATTGGGGGGCGGATCTGTTATCCTGGGGCGATCCACTTTATGCAGACTGGAGACTTCACCCCGACGTGTGAAGCAGATCTGGTCACAGCTCGGGTAGGCAACAGTGGACGTTTATGCGTCGGCAGAGAATGCGCAGGGCCCCCTGTTCTTCTCTCTACGCGATCAAGGGGCCCCCCTGGGGGTGGATGCACTGTCACAGGAGTGGCCGAGAACCCTCCTGTATGCTTTTCCCCCAGTGGCTCTCATTTCTACCACTACCACTGGCTGGCAGAAATCTTTAAGCTCCTGTCCGGTCCACCATGGCCGCTGCCACTTCGCACGGACCTGTTATCTCAGGCACGGGGGAGATATTCCATCCCCAACCAGAGCGGCTAGCTCTATGGGCCTGGCCCGTTAGTGGTTCAACCTGAATACAGCAGGGCTTCCTTCTAATGTTACTGACACTATTCAGTGGGCCAGAGCCTCATCAACTATAAGCAAGGTTCTATAAGTTGGATGTCACAGCACCAACTCTAGCGCGTATGGTCCTGAGCGCAGGCTCTTCTTAGAGCATAGATCCTACCAAGTGATTTCCCACTGGGGACAGTTGTCTTCTTTACAGGCATGTCTGGCAATTTGGGAGTCAGTATTTTTCCCATAGTGAGACACGAAACGAATGCTATGAAAAAGATCTTAAGGTTATGGATATCACCCCGGTTCTCTGATTAGCATGAGTGAGTGTCCACCCTCCTTGCTAGATGCTAATCAGAGAACCGGGGTTATATCCGTAACCTTAAGGTCCTATCCTAGCCTTTGAAAACACAATTTGACTGCTGTATTTTTTTTAACCTTTAAAACACGAAGACATGCATCGGTAGAAAGTTAAATTAGCCTTGTAGCATCTGATGTTTAGATAGTAGATGGTTTGGATTTTGAAAAGAGGTCAACGTTCACTACCTCTAACTCCTAACTTTCTTGTTTTCTCTTGTATTTTCTCTCATTCGGTTTCGTCCTTTAGAGCAAAGTTTGGAGCGACAAGTGTTGCAGAGCCAGTGTCGAAGACTAGAAGCTCAGAACTACAACCTCAGTCTGACTGCTGAGCAGCTGTCTCATAGCATGGGGGTAAGGTGCACACACTTATTGTGCCTTCTAGCACTTTGCATCATCTAAGCCCAAAGTCATCAATTAACATTCCTGAAGAATGATAAAATATCTCATACAGTTTAACATGAATGACAGCACCTTATTCTTCATTATTCTCACATTGTGGTCTCTCCATTATTTATGCCATGTAACTTAACTGAAATCACATCCTTGTTGGGATTTTGTGTTAACTTTATATTTTCTGTCTTCCCTCTCTGCTCACCGGGTGGTGTAGGAGCTGATGTCGCAGAGACAAAAGCTGGCGGTGGAAAGGGAGAAGCTGCAAGCAGAGCTGGAGCACTTCAGGAAGTGTTTGACGCTGCCACAGACACACTGGCCAAGAGGTGGCCATTACAAGGGCTACCCTCCCAGGTGACCCCAACACGCCGACCCTGATGGCCACCAGGCCCCCGGCCACCTTCCCTTTCAGACTGACAACCAGAGTTTATTTTTCATGGCCTGTTCCACATGGCTCCATGGAGGAGAATATGGCTGGCTATATAAGATGAATGAATGAATTGAGTGAATGGATGGATGATAGATGAATGCAAAGGAGACAGGACCATACAGTGAAGGACAGACAGTCTTTGGATTGCGGCCAGCCAGGGACTGTGCCACGAGCCACTAATGTGTGCCAATGTAGCCAACACAGAGAGCATGGGACAGAAGTACCTGAAGATCAACACAAACACACACACACGCACCTGCTTGTCACACATTCTTCAGTCCCCGCTGCTCTATTGTTCAGTCCCTGCATCCCTTACCGCCACAGCTACACGGACAATCCTGCCAATGAGGGAGCAGCTACCCTTGGAGGGGTGTTGTCAAGAGACTTGAATGCTCCAAAGGCTTCTGGCCAGTCGGGACTGATTTTATCGCAGCTTTTGAACTGGAAATGCACTTAAGAATAAAAGCTGAAGAACTACCTGGTGGTACTGTGTTACAACAAAGAACTGTTCAAATTAGGGAAGAACTTAGAAAATGCACATTTTTTGGAAAGAATTAAGGAAATGTTTTATTTCGAAATAGAAAATTTGAGAATAAGAATTTTAAAAGGTGCTTCAGCCTTGTATTGTATATAATATGAAGACTTAAAAGAATTTTGTATGTTTTTATTACTTTAATCATTGTTCTTCTAAAGAAAAAAGCCTGCCATTTTTATATGTTTATGCTTTTTGGGTTGGAAAAGAAAGCCTTGCTTTTAGTGTTTGTACTGCTGCTGGCCAGAACAGCTCATTTTGAGAACTTTCACAGAGTGAGAGAGAACAGGATACACTTCTCTTACTCTCTCCTGACCTGGCTACAACCACCTCACCTGGCGTCTGAGCTCAGCAAAGCTTACTTAGAGGTCCTGAGACATCGTCCCCCATTCCTTCACAGCAACATGTCTCCCTGTTTTAATGCTCATCAACAACTCCTCTGGTCTGCGCAACTGCTGCTGGCATGACTAGTTAGCTTACAGAAACCAGTGGAGGTCCACGGCTACATAATTAGCAGTCTTTTTGTTGTTTCTTGTTTTTTTACTTTGGTCACTTGACATACTTGATTATTTTGTAAAGACATGAAGAATCTCTTAAGCAGCCAGCTGATGAAGCTGGTTCCTAATGCTTTATCCTACCATTGGACCTTTCATTTCACTTTTTATGACAAAGCATATATAGCATTGGACTCGAACAATATGGTTTGCATAACATTACGCCTTACAAGCCCTTATCAACAGTCATGAAAGGACACAGTGCCAAATTTTAAAAAACGGTAGCATTTTGGATTCTTGATTTTGAATTGAGATGCAATTCGGAAGCCAAACATTTGAACCAGAATAGCCATTTTCCAATGTTGAATACCTTCGACCCATATCATCTCCATCCTGTGTTTACCCCTTTTTAGGACCCCACTATCCGAAGTTGCCAACATGTTTTAAATAGACTGGAACTCACACAAAAAGTAGGTTCAAACCGGGCATTTACTACATATAACATCAGAGGTTGGATTCACCCAGCCTCATACCCATTTACAACCTCTTTCTGCAATTCATCCTCGTGGGCAACTTTTACAGACTTTTTACCAGCTAGGAGTTGCATAGATCATTGTTTTGAATGTAAGGGGATGCACAAGCTATGGTGGTGTTACAAGATTGGGGGACTTCAGTATTTTAAAGTTAAAAAAAAAATTGTCAAACTTTGTACAGAAAGTACATTTATAAAAACTGAATCCGAGCTACCCCTTCATAGATTCAATTACAAGTGCCTCAAGAGTTTGGGCAATGGACTTTGGACACATAACACCATTGATCAGGGACTTTACATTGAAGCGTCTACTGTATCTGTACATCTTTCAAAAATGTGCATGCCAAGAATTGACAACGAATTCCTTTATCTAAATGCGTCTCCGAGAACCAATGTAACCGTGACACCTTTTTTTTTTTTTTTAGCAAGTTAACAGGATCAGGTGTATACAGAATGTAGTCTGTCATTTTTTACAGAGCAGAAGCGGTAAGCTGCCAACGACCTGGAGAGGAAGGTGCAGTACAGTGAGGCCCCGCCCCCTTACCCGGCCTCCCTGTGTCTCCAACCCACGCACGCCCATGCAATAGCCCCATTACTCAGTGGAGGATGTCTAGATGCTGTGAAATCCTGTTTTTAAAATGTACTTGTTTGAATTCATTGTAATGTAATATATTCTTTGTTGAATGTAGTAATTAGGTATTTATGAATATATGGCTGTGATTTCAGACAAAAAAGAAAATAAAATATTTCTAAAATGTTAAATGTCAACAGGTGTATGATTTTGGGTGCTGGCAGGTGGGCGGTGTTCTTGGGAGGGTAAAACACTAATTATACATGCTATTATACAATCATCCAACCAATATTAATTTGTCACTTGTTTCACATTACAATTCTAATGAGTCTTAGAGTGTGGGCTTCCTGCCACCCTACAAGACATGCATTTGAGGTTTGAGTAATAGTTTTGTTGCCCTCCACTGACCTCAGTTCTGGAGGTGGTCCTTGGATGCTGCGCTGCGGCTCCCCACTACTTTAAAAAAATTTAGCATGGGTCAAATACAGGGCAAGAGTTCTCAAGACTCTTCAACCCAATCTCATCCCAACCTTTCACATTCGGCCATTTTGTCAGGATCCTTTGGCATAATTTTATCAATGCTGTGGGACGCCCTGCGTGGAATACTGGAGTACCACTATGGTCGCTGTTTTAAACACGGGGAACACTTGCTGTATATTAAATTCAAACAAAATGTTGTGGTTTGCTTTAGGAAACAAAACCACCTGTTCAGGGTTAAGAAAAGTTCTTGCGTGGGGGTTTACAGTTGAAAGCCCAGTGCATTTCTCACAGACGCTCAAGGGTGCCTTGTGTGTCTGCAACAAACTCAGAGGGCCGTGACAGAACAGTAGTATTTGACGCCCCGGGAATGACAGCGGCATGACAATGACAATTTTTATACATTGCTATTCAGAAACATACCAACAATGTTCGGTTTCCTTATTTTTAATACAGCAGCATCACTTTTTGAAATGTTTCGCTTGTATATTTTTTGGTGGTTTCTGGAGCCTTGCAACGGAATTTCGTTTGTATACATGGAAATGTGTGTGAATGACAATAAAGTTTGTCTAAGTCTTATCTTGTCACAAGTTTAATTTGCCCTGTGTGCTGAACTTAAAATCTTACACTATTAAGTTTGCACTGGCAACAAAAAACACTTAGTATTTTTGAACAATTGATTTATCTATACAAAAAAAAAGGCTAAACAATGGGGAAATGCTATCAAAGAGCCTACAGCAACTTATTCAAATGTCTTGTTTTGTCCAGGAAAAGACACTGAAAAAAAGAGGATATGTATATTCCATAGAAATAAACACAAATACATTTATTTTGACACTTATTGACATATACAAAAAATGGTGGCAGCTTAAAACTACAGTGAGCATTCTATGTTAAATTAAATATGCACATATCTCAAACAGCAGATACATGTAAAGCCTAGATTGCTTTTCATATGTACGGAGTAACACATGCCTCCCTCAAAACAAAAAACAAAACTTTAAACAGCTGAATAAAACTCATTTAGCTTCAATCAGCTATGAACACAAACCTTCTATATTCAATTCTGAGAAAACAGTCTTTTGAGTAATGAAGGGCCTTGTGAGAAAGCACAACTTTCAGGCCAAGGGCTTAGAATGTCGGGACGAGAACAGAGAAGAACCTGTTCTGCAGGCTTTGATCTTGTGGATTAATAGTCCTTAAACTGTCCCTTACTTAAACCAGGTTGCAGATTAGAACGTAGTTTGTACATGCAGTTGAGAGAGTCAAGAAGGAATGCTCGTATGGTGTTGATCTCCATCAGAGTCAGGTTGTCCAGCTGGAGAGGGAAGGAAGCAGAGTGTCAGAAAAACTCTTAACATAAGGACCAGTTCGGAATCAAAATCCAGCTATAATAAAATCACATTTATTCTTGCACAAGAAGAGAACAGAGTTCACTTCAAATCAGTGTCTCCCAGCATGTTCTGAAGTCAGTTCTCATAAACCGAGTTTTTTAACAGTCAGGTGAAAGAGAAACAGTTGTCATGGTTACATGTTTTGAAAACAAAAGTAGTTATCTCCAGAGTTCCCACAACAATTTGCAGTAGTCTCCTCAGCAGCCACTGCTTGAACTGGGCTAAAGGCTCCTTTAACGCAGTCCATGACAAAAAAATTTACACAGGGAGACAATGACTAATGACTACTGTTAGTGCTTGTGCTCACATCAGCTGGATCGTAATATGACAGGGAACCAGGAGGCAGTAGGGCCACAACATGAGAGGATAAAAGGATAATCCCAATTATTTTTGCGAGACATTGTGACCATGGCGGTTAATCCTGTTGATTAAGAAACAATAGCAGCGCTCCAAGGTTCAACTTTAATTTAGTTTTTATTATCTGAAAATGCTCTTTGAAGCACAAAAATAATCCCAAGGTGTTTTTCTTGAATTTCAACACAACCTCCAGTGGCAATCTGAACAAAGAATGTACATACTAAAATTGTGGCAATGCTGTCACTGGACAAATCAATAATTTGACTTATTGTTTCAGCACTACAGCATCCTGTTAACAGTTGGTGGGAACTTAATGCTCAGTGTGTGATGCTTTGGGATCCGTTTTACCTTGGCATGAGCCTCCAGCTGACTGATGAAGCTGTCAGCGGAGAGGCGGAGTTTGGCAATACGTGTGTCCCAAATGTCTTTGACCAGCGTGCGGATCTCATCTGCTTTAGGAATGTTGTCAGACGCACTACACACACACACACACACACACACACACACACACACACACACACACACACACACACACACACACACACACACACACACACACACACACACACACACACACACACACACACACACACACACACACACACACACACACACACACACACACACACACACACACACACACACACACACACACACACACACACACACACACACACACACACACACACACACACACACACACACACACACACACACACACACACACACACACACACACACACACACACACACACACACACACACACGCGTAAAGTAGATCCCCACATACACAGACAATAAGGGAGCATTTTATTACTATAATACTAAGAGCACCAGAAGAAAGAAGGTGCCAATTCTGCATGTGGGTCAATTTAGTTTAAATGACTCACTAGTTCAGTAGCAGTTTGGTCAGCTCCATGTAGTACGGACTGGGAACAGGGGTAAAGGTGTCCTCTTTCCTCTCAAGCTCTCGCATATCCTCCAGTTTCTCTGTGCAGTCAACAGCAGGAAGGTCAATCATTTACATTTTACATTTATTTACTGAGCCACATTGTGAAATGGAAGAAATCAGCATACATGTAAATATATTTTAGTCAAAGAAGCTCCAATTCCAGTATTTTCAGCATCTCAAGATTACATCCTCACTCAACGAGAGGAAGTGAAATGTGAAAAGGACGTCTGCAATATTTGAAGCATAATGCTGACAATATTCTATTGTGTTTCTTGCAGAAATGAATTGACCCTACAAACATCCTGTACCACCAAAGGCCGAGTTATTCCTTAGACTTGCATTGTTATTAAATGCGATACGATACGATTTTATGGTCAGAACAGGTCTGAAATTTGTAACATTACAGAAAAGAAAGAGGACACAAGAAAAGACAGGACCAAAAAATACATCCATTCAATATAACGAACAATATCACAAGACAACATTTAAGGCTCATCAGCATGCATTTGATTGACTAACGCACAAGACTGCAATTAAAAAATACAATTAAATTCACACCAGTGAGACACACTCACTGGCATGTCCCTACATTATGATGAACACTATAGTTTATTCTGAGTCA
This sequence comes from Echiichthys vipera, assembly GCF_963691815.1. Lineage (NCBI taxonomy): Eukaryota > Metazoa > Chordata > Actinopteri > Perciformes > Trachinidae > Echiichthys > Echiichthys vipera. Next base: position 21,871,879 of record NC_139826.1, read on the forward strand.
GAAATGCACTATTTAAATGCTAAACGGACTGCATTTATATCTCACTTTTCTAGTCTATCAACCTTCAAAGTGCTTTACAACACATGCCAACACACATATTATACACTGATGGCAGGGGCTGCCATGCAAGGTGCCGACCTGCTCATCAGGAGAGGTTAGGAGTTCAGTGTCTTGTTCAAGAACACTTCGATACTCTCTGTAGGAGCCATGAATCTACCGAATATTTGAGAACCACTCTTATACCTCCTGAAATAATATATTTGCCAAAAGCCTAAATGTTTAAGAAAAAGATTTGGCCTTTAAAAAAACAAAACTATTTTTTTTAGCTTATACATCTTGGGGATGCCTGTCAATGAAAGGGTAGGGTCTTAGGGTCTGGTCTCAAAGTATTAACAGGCAGGTGGTAATTGTTGACTTAAACTCTGCCGGACCGCAGAGCAGTGATAAAAACCCATGCTGTGTGGTGTAAGTATTAATCCAAATAAACACAAGTTTAAAGCAAATTCTTGTCGAAAGGATTCTTAGGTTGAATGTTGGTAATATGTAATAAAATGTCGCACTAGACATATTTATGTATGATGGAATGACACAGTCATGAAAACATCTTGGGTTTCAATATGTCAAATGTTGATACACAGTTCTAGGTTAGCAGTGATCATCTACCTTTCAAGATATCCAAAGATCCTGGCAAAACTGGTGAAAGACTTCTTTGCACTTTATCTTACCAACATCCATCCACGCAGGAGGAACGATCCTACATTTCTGTCTCTGTTTGAAGTTCAGGGCCAGCCACACGGGAACATCGACAGGCAGTCCAGGGTTGAAGGGACCCAGGTCACCCTGAGGGCACAAAGACACAGGTTATATCGCGATACAACAAATCAGCTCACACGTCTCGTCTTCGTGATAAACATAAGCGGTGTGTAGCTACCGAGCCATACTGAATCTCCATCGTATATGTCAATCCGACTGTAGGTTTGGCATTTGTTAGCGTCAAGATCTGACCAAACAACTCCAACTGTTGTTTAATCGTGTGGCAAGTTATTGACAAATACACTTACATTAATGACTTACTTACCCCGATCAAATAGATCCTGTCTAAGCTGAAGTTTGGTATTATCGTCACCATCTCTTTCTCAGCGAGGAACTCTACCTCCGAGGAATCCATAGCTGTCTGTTTGGCTAAATTGTTGTTTATTTCCAATAGCTTTCCCCCCTCACATCCGCACTGCCGCTTGTTCCCGCGCAGCAGCGTGAATGGACCAACCTACAAGGGCGACGTAGGACGAGACAGCTACGTCATAACCGGAAGGCGTAATGTCGCGCGGTGAGCGCTTTGTACCGTTAGTGTGCAATTTAACAACTTTGGGTCTGTTGTTCATAATAACACGCACTTGCCGTATCAGAAGCTTTAGAGAAATGCGACTGAGTTGCGTTGCCGGTGGGCATTAACCATTGCTCTGAAAACACTGACCGTTCCTTTTTCTGTGCGCTTCGTCGGGACCGGAAATAATAAGTGTGTTTTTGGTTTTGTAGGTGTTTTTTTGTCATTTTAATCAGGCACAGTTTTAGGCAGTCACTAAGTAACGTTTTTTTTTTATATATATATATATAATAATTATTGAAAATTAATTTATTTACAATATCGTGGCATAGAAAAGATGACACTGGATGAAAAGGATAACTTGAAGTGTGTTTTTAAAAAAATGATATGTAACAAGTAAATGCGAATAGAAAAACAATACGTCTAAATCAATAAATTATAATTATGATTATTATCAATCAAATCATGATTAATAATAGTAATATTAGCAATAATAATAATTAATCTAAATTATTGTAGTAGTTACGGAAGGAAGAAGTGGGTCATATGGCAACGACAGTTGCAGGTAAGTGTCACTAGGTGGCAATATGCACCAGGTGATAAAGCCCTGCATTCACAATTTTACTTTGTAAAGGTACAATAGATTTATGTATCTACGTATTTAAACAACTATAGCTTCATAATGAAGACTTTTCATATCTCCTTTGTTACATTATCTTGGACTAGTATAGCTGGGAACCGGAAGGTCGCCGGTTCGAGTCCCCGGACCATGAATGGAGCGTTCATCCCCTGGGCACTGCCGAGGTGCTGTTGAGCAAGGCACCGAATCCCCAACTGCTCGGGGCGCTGGTTACTGGCAGCCCCCTCGCTCTAACATCTCTCCATCTATTGCATGTATATAGGTCCTGTTTGTGCATGTGTGTGTATTTTGGGCCTGTGTGTGTAACATGACTAACAATAATAATAGAGTGAAAATCTAATTTCCCCGTTGCGGGACTAATAAGGGAATTCTTATTATTATTTTATTCTCTATATGGTGGACTTTGGCATATTGTTGCACATCGTGCACAAAAATGTACAGGTTTCTAACTCTGAAACAGTCATATTGTACATATACATTGTTATATTAAGTATCTTTTCCATACTTTTATTGTAATTTTTTTACTCTATGTCTTTATTCTTGACAGTTGCAGTCCTTCCGTTTTTTTATTGCCTCTTATGTTTATTGTATGCACCAAACACCAAGGCGGAATTTGCCTTGTATGTGGAAACCCACTTGGCATTAACCCCGTTCTTATTCTGATATTCTCTGACCCTGTGGCATTTTTAAGGTAATGCAATTTCCCACTAGTATCACTGAAGTAGCCTACGCTATTTATCTAGTTCTTGCCATTTATTATCTACTCTCTTTTTACTTCACACTGTTAGTTAGCATGGTTTCATCAGAAATGCTGTCACATAAATTGACATATTTCACATTGTTCTCCATTCTGCAGGTTCTGAGCAGAGAACATGACCCTGACACAGTACTACAGTAGCAAATCCATAAAGACATTTTTTTAAGCTATACAACACTTAACCAAAAGATGCAGCCATGGTCCAGGTAAGGATTGTTTTCAAACATTTATCAACCTTTTCTTAACTGTCAAGGCAGTGATATAAGGCACCTGGCTAAATAACCGACTAAATGACATCACTGACAAATATTTGGTTTCAAAAGTTGGTTTCATTGTACATTCAGTTCATAAAATATCTGTAAAAAATGTGACAATCCACACAACTATTTAAGTAATTAGCTCTTACTGATTTATTATAATCTCAAATACAAAGGCAGTTCTGTATCCGCACATTTACTATCTAAATATTTTAATGTTACTTATTAAATAGTAGGATTTAGAGTGATCAGTCAAGTATAAATTACAACTAACCCAATTCTTACAACAGATACCCAACATTAAAAACCAAATCCACATATTCCTGTGATCTGACTCAGTGTATTAGAACTGTAAACAAATCTTCCAGGGCAATAATCTGAAGCCAATACACCAACATGTGTATCATCCAGAAAGAGTGTTTTTAATTAAAAATGCTCTTCACACTGCAGTTCTACATATTAATTTAGTTTCAGGGCTTAACACAAACTAGACATTTAATAAAGAACATATATCTATATCATTTCTCAGTAGTACAATCATCTCCTGAAATATTTAATAATTTAGGACTTGATCCCTGTATGGCTACTGGCTGTAAAATTTAAGAGGAAAAAAATAGATCAAATACTATATATTTATGCATACAGCTATGAATAAACACAAAACATTGCAGAAAAAAAAACATTAAAGTTGCAGTCGAAAAAATAATTGCCTTCATCACCTTAGTATCACCTTGTAAAGGCGGACACACATGCCAACAGTGCACACGGCGCTTGCCCTTGAGAAATTCTGGCCAACCGGTCAGTGCTCCACAAGTTCCCTTCAGTAAAAGGGGCTTTTGATGAAAAAACCATGCGTTCAGCAGTTTTTTGTACCTTTGCTACCGGTAAGTAGCATCATGCATGCTGAGTCGGCAGAGATAAGTGTCCAGGGCGCTCAGGACTGACTCTTAGCACAGATCTAAGACAGACTTGTTGATCACAGGGTTGGTCCAGTCATTCCTCAGATCGTCTAAGTGATTGTCAAAGTCAATCAAGTTCTCGTAGGACCTGCCCTCTAACAGAGCAGATGTGATCTTCTGTGCTTCACTCCAGTCCTCAAAGCAGTCGCTGGAAGACAGACAAAAACATCAGTTTGGGAATGAACACCTGAAACCTATCTAGACAATGTAACACTATTTTAGGGGTGCATATACGGTAAAGTCTTTAGGGAACTTGCTCTAAACACAGAGACACTTACAAAGTTACTTCTCTGCTTTTCCACTTGTTTTCATGATGGTCATAGATAAGCACAATGGGCTCAAAACAACTCATTGTTAACCTACTGTTGTCCACCTGAGGGGGAGGGGGAACAGAAAATTACAAGGATTTAGTGGCATACAGACTTAATATGTGCAGCTCTATTGTACACAACAATTCAAAGTTGAAATGTAGAAAAAAAAAAAAAAAAAAAGTAGGACCTGGTCACATGGGGACTAGAACCCTAGATCTTTGAATCATCAAAGAAGGCGACTTCACTGTGCCACCAGGAAGACACTTACAGGACCGAGCAGTGTCTCACATGTTTTAGGGACATAAATTACTGCCAATTCTGTATACTTTCAATGTTGCTAACGGTTAAAAAAAAAAGAATAGCATTTTGGATTGATTGTGTTTCTAACACCTTCCTGGCAGACAATTGTGTTCAACTTGTTTGTACATTATTAACATATCATTTTGCAGAAACCCTGACACCATCACCAACATCCGCCTAAGTCATTTACTATTACCATAACAATTGCTGCGTCGCTGAAATTCTCAGAGATCCTGGCTGCCACCTTTTCTGCAACTTGGTTGGGTCTGCAAGAGAGAGGACCGAAGATGTAGTGAGTCAAGAGAAGTTTGGAGCATTGGTTTATAAGTGCAGGGTGTTGGTGTCCATTTTGTCGTTCATACTTTGAATCCTTTGTACGTTCATTGGCTTGATAATATCCAGCAATGACGTAATTATTTTCTTTACACCAGGTATCAATCTGAGATGGGAGCAGGAGTCGTCGAGCCAACATGTAAGGACAGAAGGACAGCAGAGGTTAGACCAAAATTTAAATGGAACTACACTTAATGTGCACTTTATCGGGACACATGTCTAAAAAAAGAATGTAATCAAAGACACCCCTAAACCTATGTTAATAGCTGTTGATTCAATATTACTGTTATTTTGAAAGCTTTAGTTTGTGGTGCTGTTTAATACAGTTTCAGCGATCTAGTCACTTCAATTCTATGTTTGCAACATTGGTTAGGGTTTTATATTACATTTTAAAATATCTGTTTGCAGTGCACTTCACATGGAAGTGTTATTTATTTCTTTTTGCTGCTAATGTAGAATTTATTTGTTAATAAATAATATTAAATAAATTTATATATGTGTTCATTTGTTACCTTTTTTTAGCAAGACTACATGTTTATGTCAAGCCTGATGCCTTCACTCACATGGACAGGTCTACGGTTAATTCATTCAACAGTAGTATTGGATCAGTATTGGGGATCGCCGATACGCTCTGCCCAGGAATCAGTATCAGAATGGATCGGACAAAAAAACTGGATCGGTGCATCTTTACAACCAAGTGACCATAATACCCCTACAAACAGTTTCAACAAAAATTTACTTTTGTTTTGTAGTACTGGTTACTGCATTATTCTGAAGGCGGGGTGTCCAATCCTGGAGGGCCACTGTCCTGCATGTTTTAGGTTTCTCGTTGCTCTTACACACCTGATTCTAATGATTTGCTAGAATCATGTGTGTGTGTTAGAGCAAGGAGAAACCTATAACAAGCAGGACAGTAGCTCTCCAGGACCGCAATTGGGCACCCCTGCCTCAAACTAATGAAGTTTAAACTTGTATATTTGGCTTGAAGGCTACTTACCAGTGTTAAAGCTACTTCTAGCATTGGTGCCAGAGCCAGAGTACCGTGAAACAGCGGCACGCAGTCCACACACAAGACTGGTTCACCATGGCTGTCTTTCTTTTTCTCTTTACTTTTTTCTGCCACTAGCAGTCCATTCACGGCGCACTGAGGATACTTGGCAGCATGCAAAAGCATTTTACAGTAGGCCTGACTGGTCAGCTGAATAGGCATGTTTATAAGAAAATCGGCAGAATCGATAAAAAAAAAATAGATCCTGCAAGAGAAGTTGAGCAGCTATCGATAAACTATGAGGGACTACCCGTCTGATTCCGTTAGCTAATGTCACATACAGTATAATGCCCAGAGAAAAGTAGATATCTACCTCAGCAGTTACAGTACTGCCACAAAATGCGTTTGGCGCTTTGCCTTCTAACACGAACATGTAAGCTTTACAACAACAAAAAAATCACAATAGTCTTTTTATGCTAGAGTAATTTCTCAGTGTCAAGAAATCTAGCCATAGGAGCTAATCTTACTTCCACCTTCCACTCGTCTCTGTAGCAGCACCGGGTAGTGCCGTAAATCCCACTAGAAATATCGAAAAACGAGATTCCACCTCCCTGTAACATAATTTACGTTTTTCCGGTCACAAATCAAGGAATTTAAAAGGAGGCTGGGTCAGCAAAAAAAGTCTCAGCGGGTGCGCTTGGGCCGTTACTGTCCTTCATTATTTGCATCTTTATTAATACAAATAAAGTTAAATACAGTGAAAAAATCAGTGCTATACAAATCAAGTATGATTATATTCAAGAACGAAGTCATAACTCATAATACTTTTAGTGGGTTAGCTGTTGAGCCTCTGCGCATGTGTTTACCCCGAAAATGACTTTGTTTGGGTGACCCCGCCTTCTTCCACAATCCTTGTCACTAATATACTTCCTTTTAGACCGTCGGCAGACAGCAGCAAGGGAGAGACAGTAGGTCGTATATTTTTTTATAGTAGTATCCTTTTACTGTATAGATATACATCACATATTTATTGCTTGCACATACGGTAACGTCGTACGTATTTAAAGTGTAAGTAATGGCCTAAGAGGAATTTATGATTTTAACCGAAAAGATCAATTGTGCAAGTGACTTTGTCAAAGCGGACATGAGCTAGGACGGGCTAACTCACCGGGCTAGCTGTAGTTAGCTATTAGCATCAGAATTTAAGGCAGGTGTGTTGCTCAGACATCGGTTACATGTAACAGTGGTCTGCCATAGGGCGTATATATATGCAGTTTCAGTAAATGGGAAACTATTGAATTGTACAATATTGGCTCAAAGTCGCAGCTATTTCTGTTATTTTCCCCGGCGCTTTGACCTTGTATTTGCAGCTAACATTAGCTTAGCGGAGTAGCTAACGGAGTAGTAGAACACGGAGGAGCTTTGGTTTACACACAACCTCCTCACAATAACCTACATTAACAATTCAATAAACAGTTCGAGCATTTTCATGCAAGTTACATGACTTAGTTTGAATGCAAGTAACTGTATTTTTAGTAATATTATAGATTTCAATACAGTTTAAGAAACTATTTGTTCCAGAGGGGCCATTCAAGGGCGCATATAGTAGTTGTACACACAGACAAGCCATACACAAAACAACAACAGCAAAAAACAGTGCAAAATAAAGCAAACAACTTTACAAGCTAAAATGAAATGATGGCAGCACCGTTACAAAAGTATAAATGCTACCAAAATCCTTCTATTTACATAAATTATTGTTTATCCTTAATATTTAAAACGTGGCCTTGTGAATAATGCGGTTAATATTTCATGTTAATTTTAAAAAACATCTGTAGAAAGTACATAAAAAATATTTTTTTTTAAAAAGGGTGTATAAGTGTGCCTATGTATATGAATGAATTTAAGTGTGCTTAAGGAGTGCTAACATTTTTCATATGACCTCTTTCACAGAATGCTGGCCACCAGAGCCCTTCGCCTTGTTGGCAAACGTGCCATTTCCACATCAGTCTGCGTACGTGGAGGACATGGTAAGTCTGACTTGAACTGACATGGAGTATTTTCTATTTTTGGCAGGTGGGGGTAACAATGGATCGAGTTTGTGACTCACATTATCACCTTTTTGTCTTATTAGGACTTCTACTTTGATGATTACATTGCTGTCACACGGTCAAAAAAATCCACAATGACTTTTCAGGGAACCATAAGGTTCTTTTATTTCAGAATGCAAATTCTCAAAATGTAAATAATTGTTGAATATATTTTAAAGTAAAGCAATGTCTCTCATAAATAGCTTGAATTGGCGCTAGAAGTACATTAATATTTTTATTGTATTTAGCCCATTTCCATCCTATAATGTGAGTCCCCACCCATCTCACCACTACGTGATACCATAGCTATATACCATAGCTCTTTGCTTAAGAGATCAAATAATCAAAGAACCCTGCAAACATATTTTGAAGCCACCATAAAATAATTTGAATGAGCCAATGCCCAGCTGTTTTAGGTGTTAGTATCAACTGGATTGGCGCTCATTCAACTTACAGATAGACTAAGTTACACTTTATTTTACTACTCAGTCATTGCACATGCCTTTATTTATATATGTAGGAATATCACGTGGCATACATGGAGTGTTGAGAGCTGTTTTAATGGGTTAGCACATCTTCAACCAAATCTGAGCAAAGTTTGTGTGTATTATTTGTTAAATGTCACTAACTAATGAAACTATACATAACTAAGCTCTGTGATGGTTTTAGGTTGCAGAGTAATGTTACTGGAGGGAGGGCTGCATACTTAATTTTGTGCAATAAAACATCTATAAATTTCAGCAAATATTCAACTTATTTCACAATATTTTAACGAGATTCAGGGTTAGGCTAAAATAGCAACTTATTTTAGAAGTTGAGGAATACTGCGCGTGACATGGCACAAGATTCAAATGACGAAGAACACAATAGTGCTTTCTCTTTGAGTGTTCAATAGCATAGTCTTAAACAAACTCAAAACATTTTAGTCTTCAAATACACAACATTTATAACATTTTTGGTATGAATGAAGGCATTTAATATCAGTGAAACTTATTTGATGAGGTATTGTTTGTTATACCCTGCAGGTGTTGCTAAGGTAGAGGACTACACTCTCCCTGCCTACTTTGACAGGCGAGACAATCCCCTCCCAGATATCTGCTATGTGCAGAACCTGAGTCCAGAGCAGGCGTCCCTGAAGGAGAAGGAGAAGGGCTCCTGGGCTTCACTCTCTGCTGAGGAGAAGATTGCATGTAGGACTTAAATGCATTGCTCTCACAACTATTGGTCAAACTGATTTAATCATATTTAATAACATTATATATATAAAAGTCTATATTATTGTTAATGATAATGTCACTTTGTATCTATTACTTTTGTAATCATCTAGATTTTGTGTTTTCAATGTTTAGTGTACCGCATCAGCTTCAAACAGAGCTTTGCTGAGATGTCCCAGGGATCATCAGAGTGGAAGTCTGTGGTTGGAGGGATGTTTTTCTTAATCGGCTTCACTGGTCTGATTGTGCTCTGGCAAAGAAAGTATGGTATGTCTGCCAAAAAGTATAATAGGAAGATTGCCAATGATGTGTCTGTCAAATTTAGTCTTTTTTATTTATTTATTTTATTAAAAATATAATCAGTTCAAACAGAAAAGAATGCAATCATTTTTTATTATTTGTTATGGCTATTTGCTTGCAGTCTAATTAAGCACATTACTTGACACATGTTGTCTCTTTGTAGTGTATGGACCAGTCCCACACACATTCGATGCCGAGTACAAAGAGAAGGAGCTGCAGAGGGTGTTGGACATGAGAATGAACCCAGTGGAGGGCTTCTCGTCCAAATGGGACTACGAAAACAAGCAGTGGAAAAAGTAAAGGACCAGAGGACCATAACGCATTCTTGAAGATAGATGCAGACCAACTCAACGATAAAAGAATACCTATATTTCTGTACTTATCAGTAATCCACATTACCTCAGTCTGTGCATTTTGGAAGACCTCTTCCTCTTACGGTCATCGTGTATTATAGAAGTAAGAATAAAAATGGTTAAACTGATAAAACTTCTCAGTTTTAATTGTGTTTACTCCGACTCCTATGTTAATGTTTTTACATTGAATTGGAAGAGTAAATGACTATACCTCACCATGTTTGATTAGGTGATTTAAATGTAAAATTGGTTTTAGTGGTTTTCCATTTTATTATTACAATCTCACATACACTAGGGACACTTCACACTTGCTGGCAGTTTCTCAGGGAATCTACATGAAACCTTGCCAGTTAAAAAAAAAATGTTATAGTTAAGAGTAGGTATGTTTAAGCATGTGTGGTGGGACATGTCCTCCTCACTTTTTAATTTCAGGTATCCATATTTTCTTACCAAAATGGTAGTGGGCTACTGCTGAATACAATTTTCAGGTTAAACAATCATTTAATCCATGTTTGTGTTTACATTTGGGCCCAATATTACCCTAAAAATACTTTTTGAGAAATAGATTTTCAAGTAGAATAAAGCATTTCTATTTTTAAATAGGTTACTATCATTATAGAAAGCAGAAACTATATCATAGCATGGCATTATTTTGATTTATTCAAATGTGTATTCATGCAGGAAAGTAAATGCATTTACTGTATTTCTGAAACCAAACCTACGCCCTTAGGTGATGGTTATTTGTACATGTATGCAGCTGCGGGTTAGTAGCATCGTTTCCTGTTATTGACGCTATAGAAGTACAATGTGTGGTAGTGCTGCATGCTTGAATCTAATTGTTATTGTCATGTTTTTGAATGTAGCATGCCCTCTAAATTGGAGAGGGATAGATATGCAGCTTACAGGAGGGATTCCGTTTTTGCGTCATCTTCATGTTGTGTCCAAGTGAGTGTTGCAAACGTCATATAAAGGATTTATATAGATTTATTTAGATTTGTATCTGTAAAAGTCTAAATCCCCGACGGCAGGCTATGTCTACATCTGTGTACACGTCATGCATGAGGGTTAAGGTTGGAGAGCCACTGCAACATGCTGTGATGTCACTTACCGGATGAACCCGCAGCTGCAGTTGTTTCACGTCAAAACAATCCGGAAGACGATACAGCATGACGGAACTGTTGTCGGGACTGAGGCGAGCTTAATGTTAATAACATGAACGGTTTTATGCACTGTAGTGTCACTTAATAATGTTGCTGAATAGAAGACAAACATAGCGACTCGAGGGAAGGTTGTCCAGTGTTGTGCGACTTTGAAGTCAGTCAGAACAGCCTCGCGTTTTTGTTTCAAAGTCCATGTTGAGATATCGTAGCAGCAGATCTTGATATTAGGGTTTAGCTCATCCGCAGACTGGTCCAGAGTCACCATGGGCAATGGAATGAATAAGGTAGGCTTTGATATAGATTTGTGTTGTGTTTTTGTCAGTGGCAGTTTCATGATAGGACTCTACAAAGTGTAACTGGTATGTGTGCATTTCCTACTGTAATCATCCAATCATGACAGACAGAGAGACCTTCTCTCTGTTGAGATCTAATGGCATTGAAAAGCATTAGGAGGTTTACATTTTGTTAGTTTGTTGATGCATTCAACTGTTTTATGATGATGGATGCATGGTTAACGTTATACTCTTGTTATAAGGTTGGTACACTGGGTTGGGAGATACTGAACCAAAAGGTTTGGTGTTATTCTCCTGCTTCCACCCAGCTGAAGTGCCCAAAAGCAAGGCACTGAATCCATGTCAAGGCTGCTGTGGCTGACCTCTGACCCTCTGACGCAGAGTTAAGGATCAAATCAGTTGATTCTTATAACAGTCTTGCATAGCCAGACCTATCTCCTCAGTACAGTAGTATGGTCTGGAATAGTGACGCTGGCTTGTTACCAGCTGCGACAGGGACACTGGTTTCACCACCTCACCTTGTGAGTCAAATTGTGTGTCCTGGAGACATATATTATCCAGAGCCAACACAGAGGTGGTTTTGGTATTTGTGTTAGTGCTGCAAAGATTAATCAATTAGTTGTCAAGTATTAAATTAATTACCAAATATTTTTTGAATCATTTTTTAAAGAAAAAGGTGAAATTCTATGATCTTTAAATGTGATTTTTATTTCTGGTTATTTCCTCTGCTATGTTAACTGATCATATTTTAAGTTGTGGACAAAACAAAAACATTTGAGGAAGTCATCTTGGGCTTTGTGACACACAATCATTAGTTGCAGCCCTGGTTTATACTGTACGTCTGTCTTTCCGTGGCCAGATTTTGTCATCATCATTACAGCTGGTGTGATCCTATCACAAGATGGTCTAGCCTTTGTTTTGAGTTTGCTTTTATTGTATCTGCCTGCCCAATTTTGATACTGTGTCATAACCATTTACTTTTCGAATGATGATGAAAAGTTCACCGCTAACATAAAGAATTACAATGATGCCTAGTAGCCGTCAATAAAAAGTAAAAAACATAATGTCTCTTTGAAAGTAAAGTAAGATTTTAGTTTTGTCTTCGCAGAAGTAGATAAATGGGCCATTTGTATTTCTATTCTTACTTGCCATAACAATGTGCAGGCAGAGTTAGTCATACATTTTCTTAGTGTAAATTCAGCTCTGCACTATCCTGAGACGCCTGCTCTTTCATGGTACTAGCACTGATCTAGCACCAAAGCACAGCAGCACCCAGTGGCTGCTTGCCACTCATCACTTCATCCTGATAATCATGCTTCGTTGCTTCAGGCCTTGTATGGTTGTAGAGAATTATTTGCTGGTACTTAGTGCCTTAAGCCTTAAATCCAATCTGGCCCAACCAGAAAGAGTTTTGAAGCTGGACTATAATGAACATTTAACCTGATTGTAACATGTCTGTGACTGCTGCTTCACAGGTTGTTGATGGGCTCTACCTTGGAAATATAAGAGGTAAGACAAATAACTTTAACTTGATTGGATGTTGGTACATTGGATACATAGCCTACTGTACAGCTGGGCCGGGTCAGGCTTCCGCTACCAAAGCCAGAAGGCCACCATTATAGGCTATTAATGCATGTAGGAATGAGTGGTGTGAGAGACTGATACAGCAGAATGTGATTTGCAGCACTTTAACATTAGTACTCTAACACATACATGGCTTTGTTTGACATGCATTTTAATGTATTAATATTCCACACAATATGGACAACAAGTTGGACGATAACATTTTGCCCATATTCATTGTGAATTGTTTTTAATGTGTGCTGTGCTTTATATAGGATAATATTAAGTTTGAACTATTAAACATCAGTTTTTGTAGACAAACGTTTTTTTTTGTCAAACACATTTCAGAGTAAAGCGATCCAAAGGCCTTGTTGATAAAAGACAATTATGCTAGAAGGTGCTGCTCCTTCACATAAATAAGAGTCAGCGGTCATTACTGTGTCACTCCTTGGCCTGGAACAACCCCTTTCACAGCTAATGTGGCATTTGCAGCGACCTAACTTTAGCTGGCTCGATAATTGCTCCACATGATGGCACAAGCACGACAGCTAAAATTAGTTCAACTGACAAGAGCAAATGACCACAGGCCTAACTGTACCAGATGATGTTGCAGGACAGTAAACAGCTAACAGACCTGCCTCTGCAGCAGCTTAAGATATAACTGTTTTTTTATGTGTTTGGTTGCTGTTAATATTCCTCTTTCTCTTTCTCCCAGATGCAGAAAACAGAGAAAGTCTGTCTAAGAATGGCATCACCCACATACTGTCTGTGTACAACAATGCTAAACCCGTGTTTGAGGTTAGTGGAAAATCCAGGTTGGATGGATGGGTTAAACCATTTGTACTTCCTGTTAAAATGTTACATGGAGATTATGGTATGACTGTGCATGTAATAATGTGATGTGTCCTGTCAGCCAGCTGGGGGGGGTGATGAGTTATAGTTGGAGCAGGAGAGTTTTTTTCCTGAGGTGGATAGTTTAAATGCTGAAGTGTGTGTGTGTGTGTGTGTGTGTGTGTGTATGTGTGCGTGTGCGTGTGCGTGTGTGTGTGTGTGTGTGTGTGTGGTTGTGTGTGTCAAACCTGTGACAAGCTTCAGCTGCTTGATAACAAGAACATCATCATTAGAATCAGGTGTGTTATTGCAGGGAGAAACTTAAAAGTTGCAGGACAGTGGCCCTCCAGGACTGCAATTGGGCACCCCTATATATAGATAATGTTAAACCCCAGCACTAATCGTAAAGAATTATGTTGAGTGACTAGAAAAATACAGATCCATCTATATGATATTATTACATTTTAGCCATTGTATGAAGATTTACAAGTAACATCCAGATATGACATGCCTGCCTGTATACTTGAAATTAGTTTCAGTTTTTTTTTTTTTTACGTATGTCTTACAGGACATGACGTATCTTTGTATTCATGCAGCTGATGCATCCAGCCAGAACCTGTGAGTAAGCACATACACACACACACACACACACACACACACACACACACACACACACACACACACACACACACACACACACACACACACACACACACACACACACACACACACTCAGACAATCACATGTACTAATTGTGTCTATATGTCAGTTTTTAAATGTCCTCGTCTGTGTGAATTTCTGAAGCGCTAATGAGTCATGCAGTATTATTTCAACACTATTACCCTCCAGACTGTGGCACTGGGGCATATGTAATGCAAACCGCTACATATATTACATGAAGACTTTTGACAGAATGTTTTTTTTTATTGCACGACTCCTGTGGATAGTTGTTAGACCTTCACTACTAACAATGGCTTGTTTAATTCATGTTGCGAGTGCCTAAATTTAAGCAGTACAATAGAGCAGCTCTTAGTTTATTTCAATTATCTCAAGGCTTATAGAATGAATTCTGGATGTTCCTCAAGATCGAGCTCTTGATAATTTTGTGTGCGTGTGTGTGTGTGTGTGTGTGTGTGTGTGTGTGCGTGTGTGTGCGTGTGTGTGTGTGTGTGTGTGTGTGCGTGTGTATGTGTGTGTGTGTGCGCGCGAGCGTGCGTGCGTGCGGCAAAAAACAACGGAGTGTTCAATGTGTCATTGTTCATCAGAGGTTAGACTCTGTGTTGAAAGAGGCATGATGAGCTGTCCCTCCACCCTTGCACCTTGCAGCGGTTGCTAACACAACACATTAGTCATTGCATTTCTGTTGACTCCTTTGTAGGGTATTTTGATCTCGTGCAACATTAGCTGCAGTAATTCTGGATTAATCACTTGACACTTTGATGTCAGTTTTGGAGCTGGCGAGGGATTCTGTTGTTGCTGTACTGAACCCTTCTACTGGTTGTTCAGGGTCCCTGCACTGACAGACAGAGGTAGGGTCTCTGAAAGGGTTACATACATCTCCGATGCTTCAGCTCCTTGCTGACACCATGTGTACTGGAGGAAACACATTGCTCTCCACACCAGTGTTTCTCCAATAAGGTGACGAGTACCCCCAGGGGTACTTTGGAGTACCACAGCGCATACATTATGTTAAGTTAAAAAAAATGTCACTCATGTTTGATTCCTAAAATACTTATAGAATAATAAGAACAATAAAAATATAATGGATGCTGGATAAAACACATTTTATATTCAGTATTCATATTTCCAATACAATGGTTAACTGCCTGTTACTGTTGCAAAAAAATAAAAATGTGATATACCAAAGACAATATTGAAAAGGTTTGAGAACCACTGCTCTACAAGAGTGGAAACATTTGGGTGCAGTGTGAATAATAAAGTTGCTGACAACATAGTAGACAAAGAGACACATTGCTTGGTTGAATGCAGACTGAACACTCGGTCCTTGGTCCTCTTTCACTACAACTAATTCAAAACTCTTCATTCAAATGTTCTGATTAAGAAAATTTAATGCACAGGGCTGCTGTTAGACTGTAAGTTAGTGCAGAGTTTATATGTGAATTAAATGAAAAGGTTCAATTTGTTGGTTCCCAGAAATCTCAGTGGGACTGTGAGTTTGACATTCACTGATATCCTCTGGGGTTTGAAAAGGAACTCTAGTTGCTTTACTTTGTAGAAAAAAGAAAAAAGAAAAGAAAAAGAAAGTAGAGCTGGGTAAAATGCAAGTTAATGAGAATTGAGGTTTAGTGTTTGGTTGTATGCTGCTGATTGGGTTGAGTTGGACGTGTCTGACCTCCACTGTTGCAATCAAGTGTCCTTCCTTCAGGCGGCAGAGGAAGGAAACCTTAGTGTGACATCTGGCTGCTGGCGTCGACCACCCAGGGATTTAATAAACCCCCTCTGTCACAATCAGTGGTCTGACTGAAGGGAGTGGTGAGGCCAACTGACACACCACCATGCTCACTGTCAGCCAGGGAGCCCCCATGTCCAGGTCTGAGGACCCTCTCCTAAATGTGTAAGGTCCGCAGCAGGGACTATCGTTTTGTCTCATAGGCTCTTTTTTTGGAGCTGTAGCGGTTTGAAGCTGTCTGAAAAACCCTTAAACTTCCCTAAAGCTCTTGTGTCTGTACTGTGAGATGTACACTGGAGATCAAAATTAAAGAAAAAAATAAAAATGCTTGATTTATTCTGAAATATTATTCTTTTTTATGGTGCATAATTTGATAGAATATCCACTGAGGCTATACCACTGCTGTACTAGCGTGTTTTTTTTTTAAAAACCAAGGCACTTCAACAAAAACCTTTATTTAAAAAAAGTGAGCAAAAAAAATTAGTAGAGTACAGTAACCATTGTGTCTGAAGAGCAGAATTAAACAATGTTTTCTTGGTGCTATAGGATTCAAAAATGAATAGGAAGTGTACAGGTTTGAATGTCCCACAGGACATCACTAGTTTCTCACACTGCTCTGGTTTGATCTTGGTCCATTCTTCTTGCAGTTTCTTCCACAGTTCAGTAACTGTAGTGGGTTTATTAGACATAACAGTATTTCAAAATAAATCAACTTTTTATAATTATCTCTGAATTATTCCAAAATGTTTACTAGAAAGTGCCTAAATGATGATTTATATATTTACCAACATGTATGTGTTTGTGGAGGGCGAGGAATTCCCCTTCTTGCTGAGCATCCTCATGACCTGCCATGGTTTTAATGCACAGTGTGCACTGACCATGAAGGTGTTTAACTCATTTGCATTAAACATTTCCAAAATGAGATGTGCATTTGTGCGGGGGGAGTCTGTGTGTCCACTGTGGTGATGGTTATAACCTAAGATGTTATATTTTTAAAAACTGTTTTCTATGCGTTAATGAAATTTCGCCATAGCATAGAATTTCACATGCTCTTTTGGCTTTTTGAATGTGCAGTAGCTCAATAGTTGTTGTTTTTTCAGTATTCTTCACCAGATTTAACTTGTTAATACCTCAAATCTTTGTCACAAGGTAATTTTTCTGCATATTAAACAAGAAAGCCGGAAACCTCTGTGCTAGGAAGACAGAACAAAGTGCTGAGGAGACATCTTTTAAAGAGTTTGGATCTCAGGAAGGAGGAAAAACGAAATGTGGCAGTCGAACTATTTTAGCCTCCAGTCTGTTATTCTGTCTGCTATTGAGTAACCAGCATCTGCTCCTCAGGAGACGGTGCTATCAGCCACTTCTTGATTATGCAAAACGCCCTCAGTGTTTCCTGACAGTGAACAAGTAGGATATTTGAGGAGCAGTTGCACCACATTGTGCTGCTCTTTGTTCATTTTTAATTGAGAATTTGATAGAATTTGTATTCAGTTCATAGCAGTAGTGGAAAGAAAGTGCATTTACTCCTGTAATTCTGTACTTAAGTACAGTTTGAGGTACTTGTACTTACTTGAGTATTTAAATTTTCTGCTACTTTTTGTCTCATGTCAGTCGTCTCAGAGGGGAATATTGTATTTTTTACTCCACTACATTTTTCAGCTGTAGTTACTTCAACTTTACAAACAAAATATATGATCAACTTATGACCCTAAAGACTGTCAAAAATATTGTATTTTATCTTGTAGCACACAATAATAATGTATTATCTTGTGCGCATTAGATCAAAAAATATATCATCTCTGGGGAACTTGAAGGTTCCATATTTTACACTCTCAAAGGAGCCATTTTGCACAGGGAGAACTTTTACTTTTGCTTCTTTTTGATGAGGAGGATCTTCGTAACCTAGTTCTTCCACCACTGATTCTTAGTATTTCTTAGCTCTAAACCGGCTTGCATATTTGAGAAGAGTCTTACACATCTTTCTGACACAACCTCAGAATGAGTAATAACTTTTTTAGCTTGGAGGGCAGAAATATGTAAACATTAACGATCCAAAATAAGGCAGGAGGCTAATTGGTGTATTCGTAGACGAAATACATGAATACATGTTTGATCCTGATGATTTACATGTAATAGACTAAACACAAGGACCGTTACTTCCTTTGTCTGCCCCGGCTGTCTGCGCTCTGGTCTACCACAGACTCTCTGTTTGAGCAGACCAGACTTCTTTCTCACATGACAAGTTTGAGCAGTTGGAAGATAAATCGCTACTCCTCGACTACTCTCAGAACTAACAAATATCTATCAAAACTACTTGCCCCATTCTGTGACCTCTCATTATATTTGAGCGTTACCTGCAGTTTCTGCCGTCAAAGTCAGAACAGTATCATGTTATCACCACTTCAGAAACTTTTAAACACAACGTTAGGAGCCTCCACACAAGAGTTTCATATCAAGGTGTCCTTTCTCATATCCTATACTGAGTAATCTATTTTTAGCTTTACAACCCTTATGCATGTGTGCTTTATAACAGTTGGTTTTCCTTTCCAGATTACAGCATTTTAAAGAGTGCATCAGCTTCATCCACGAATGTCGCCTGAATGGTGGATCTTGTCTCGTTCATTGGTAGGTTTTTGTGTTTAAAGCTATATCTGGCTCATTATTGGCATCTGGGGGTGTCAAGACATAACATGTTCACTTTGAATGTAGGCTTGTAGTATGCATTAAAGCATAGAAGCAAAAACAAAGCCTGAGCAAAGCTGTTACACATGCAGTAACTTTATGACAATGACCAAAGCTGCATGCTTTGCTTTGCTGCAGCCTTGCAGGTGTGTCCCGCAGCACTACCATGGTTGTGGCCTATCTGATGACAGTCACCCACTACAGCTGGGACGAGTGTCTGTCTGCAGTCAAGGCTGTTCGCTCCTTTGTCGGCCCCAACTATGGCTTCCAGCAGCAGCTGCAGGAGTACCAGACGACACAAGTTTCAGAGGTGAACATGTGAAGGAAGACACAGACGTGACTAATGCACACACGCATACAGTACCTATAGAGAGCATCCAGCCCCCTCTTGCAGTTTGGGTGGAGCATCCTTGAATGCAAAATATTTATCTTTACAATGGACTTGTTGTATTTGATGGGTGAGGAGCCTTTTAGGGTACATACTGCATGATCCTGTACTTTTGGAGACGCATTATGTTCATGGTCGTCTACTTTCACTTTGAATAATATCGCCACTTATAGTAAATATCAGGTTATGTATCATGCCACATCTGGTTTGGATCATTTCTTTTCGCACAGATACAATTTCAAGCAATGTACCTTTTAAATATATGACAGATGCACATATGCTTGTATAAAAATACTAGTTCAAGCCTTTGTAGACGATGTCTTTGAGTCATCAGAAGACTAGGACACTGTTTTCAATTATTAATCATATTTTCTAATTTTGGGGAGTGAGGACATTTCTATTCATATTTTATGTAAAGCCACGGTCATTTTAAGATATGTTATGAACCGCTGTTAACACTTTTTAGCATTTCAGTTCACTTGAAGACGCCCAGTGTGTGATTCTATTACAGTGGGACAAGCCATTGAGTAGAGAAGGGGAACTGCAGGGGGTTTGCTGGGATTGCATTAGCTTGGTACGGCTTATCACGTGTTTAGTATTACTGTCAGCATCTTGCAACATAACATGACTGAAAAAAAGCTCATTGTTTGTAGATAATGCACTGATTTCG
This sequence comes from Echiichthys vipera, assembly GCF_963691815.1. NCBI lineage: Eukaryota > Metazoa > Chordata > Actinopteri > Perciformes > Trachinidae > Echiichthys > Echiichthys vipera. Next base: position 21,891,703 of record NC_139826.1, read on the forward strand.
AGGATTTAAGGGGAAATGGGTTTTCTGTATTTGTACTTTTCCCACATCTGCCTCAGATAGAAAGTGAGGAAGACAATAATGTTGTCACTAATGCAGCTGTAACAATATCCAATGCCACTGCACCACAGTAACAGTACACATCCTGTAACTGTCTTCTGCTATTTTTTGTGAAACAAAAAAACAAAGTCCATAAACATACTACAATAGTCCAGAGTGGGGCATGAAAAAAGACCCCCATAATGACTCAATATATGATATCAGTTTTCTTATTGACGTCTTATCTACATATACTGTGCTTTTGATTATTCACTTGTTGATGTTGAGTCAGTGCTGTACTCCTTACTTTCTGGGTTGAGTGTGAGAATACTAATTTTAGGAAGATGAATGTATTAGTTCAGAGTGACTTTCACTTCATTGTATTTCATAAACAATATAAAGTATTGCACAAAATAACTTAGAATTCCTGGATATAATCTGAGAAATTGTCTTTAGTCGCTTAGTTTGACCAGCTGTGGTCGTTAAACCAAAATTGAAAATCTTTACAGGAAAGGAAGGCCCTGCATGTTGTACAAACTCGGTGTGAACTCTAGTGACAATAAATATCAAGATAATATGTAGTAATAACCATAGACTGTAAAAAATGGATGTAGCCTCTACGTTGAGGCCCATTCTCTCAACTTGATCCAATCATACTTGCCTATGGGAGTCGCCATCTTGTCATTCTTTGACTCCGCCTCATTTCCTCTTACCAAAAAAGGCTATGTATGTGACGTTGGGGGAGAGGGAGATAAATTAATCTGGCTGAATTATACCTCCGAGGAGAAGTGAGGCCGCACCCCTAATTATTCATAAACTTTAACCTCAAATAAAATAAAAACTAGCCTGGTACAAAAATGTACCCCCCTCATTGTTGTCATGGAGATATGATAAACATACAGACTATAATGTTTTTTTGTACCAGACCTTAAATAGGTTTAATTATGCTGTGAATAACAGCCTATTTAACATGGGGTCAATGAGAAATTACTCTATTATGAAACCTGTCTCTAGCGGCCAATGGGCAAACTGAAGTTTTTGGAACTTGGATCAACCAAGAAGTCGCTGTGGTTGAGGCTTGGTAACAGCTATTAATTATGCTGCTAAAGTATCTAACACCAAAAAGCCAATACTGTCTACTACCAGCAGCTTCAAGTGATCTTCACACTTCTCTTTGAAAATTTGTCGTAACCTTAAAACACTGACAAACTGAAGAAGCAAAACTCTGTCAGTTTCAAGGAGGGAGTTGTTATCACACCAAGCCCTCTCATTTCTTTGTGCTCTACTTTGAGGCCATAAAAATTCTTTACCAGCTTTAAAAGAAAACTACATACCATGTTAGATCTGGGATACAGAGTCCACATGGAGTAGATCTGGATGTCAGTTAAATAATTTTTTTGCATTTTGTTCAATGCATTTTAATACAAGGCTTACAAAACCAAAGATATGTGATTTCATGGCAAACAGGCCCATAACATCAAACACATATCCAAACGGCACAGAATATACGTAATTGAAAAATTCCTTATCTGTATAAGGTACAACATTTCAAAGGTCTCCATGGACATTTTTGTTATTTGTAAATTAATAGCTGGGAGGAAATTAATTTAATTTGCCCGTCAATGCCACTTCATATGTGCATAAAAGGTAAAGCCAGTAAGGTATTAAACACTATTTTGTAACTTTACCACAATGACATTTACAAAATACTTCTTTTTGTCTCATCTCCCCAGTACCGAGTGTGGTTACGGTCCAGCTTCCGTCCCAGTCCGTTTAATGACCAGGAGCAGGTGGGTGCCCTTCTGAGCCAGTACACAGAGCAACAGGAGAGCCAGAGGAGAGGAGCAGACCAGCGCTGGATAAATCGAGGTGTAGGTGTCTGCGCTCTGCCGTCCGACCCTGATCATCCTGAAGGCAGCAGCTGAAACAGGGGCATCTGATCATGCTAAAGTCCTGCCCAAGGCTGTCTGTAAATGGCAGAAGCTATTATTCTGTACTCGATTCCAAATGAACTCCACCTTTAAGGCCTTTATACAACTCTGAAAGCATAGGAAGAAATACATCCACTTCAAAAGCCAAGCATATCTTTCATACTTTATTTGCATTGGTCTAATAATTTTTTAATCAATGGAGATTGATTTAGAATTGGGCTACAGACTCTACTCCAATACCAGTACCTTTACCTTTCTCCCTTAACTGAGTACAGCCGCAACCGGAGTATCGGTGCTCACAGGCGCCTTACTCTAAACACCTCAACACCTTAGCCATGATGAATAAACTAGACTTCTGAAGGGACTCCTTACACCTGCAATGTTCAGCTCGGTGGCCTTAAAAAAGCGACTATTGCTGTCTTAAAGGAACATTTTGTCTCCAATTATGTAGATGTCTAGTCTGTGCTGGTGGACAGTGAATTCCACAAAGAGACTACGAGAACTACTGTTTGCCTGTCAAATGTAAATTATTGGCATAACATGTATCAGTAAAATACACAATAACCAAATGATGGTCATGGTTAGCAAATACGCTAGCCACTTAGATATATTAACACAACAAACGATACATTTCTGCCCATGTAGTAAGCCTGTTTCTATACCCAGTTGGATACTCTTCTCTCATTCCACTTGGTACTTTTGTTTCATCCTAAGTAAAATCTCATATTTTTGACACATTATATATGTACCACTGTCTGCGACAGAATCCAGCATCAGCAGTGGGACATAGTTACCTGATATCAGTTAACACTGGTGGGTAGCGGGGGAGGAAAAGCTGTGAGTTTGCTCTGTCAGTTCCCAGTAAACAAGCTGAGTTATCTCTTATCAGGCTGACAGGACAAAAGAAAAAAGTACAGCAGCAAACCCTCTGTAATTATTTAGCCACTATCAACTGATTTCATTGTCTATAGAGAACTTTGTTTTATACCATGGCCATTTAAGGACAAGCACGTAGGAGCAACATAAGGAGTAAGTTTCAAAATTGGCAAAATGTTCCCTTAAGTAATACATAGTAGGTTGAATTGGTAAGTGACATAAAAGTATTGCTGAGTAAAACTATACTTGCATATGAAGGATCTCTACAGTCCAAATGTTAGTTTCCTTCCTGATTTGAACTGACTGAAGCTCTGCTTTATCTTTTTAATTGTGAAAGAATTGATTTAAACATAATTTGTGTTATACTGTAGATTAATGGGTCACGTTAATTGTTTAAATTGTGTATTTATTGTGTTTTATAATAAAATGCTGCTGTGTTAGTTTGATTGACAAACAAATGATGGGAATGCTAATAAATCTGTATTATCAACACTATGGTATGTGTTTGCGTGTAAGGGGAAAAATCCATACTACGTGGTTAGTATCGTAGTGCTCTGCTCATCTCTAGATCTCTAGAGGCCTCTTGATAATCACACCGAGTGAAACACATAATCATGTGTTTCAGTCAGTGTTCAAGATTTGAGAGGTCTCTGGATCCTACTCAGCAGATCACCTGCTAATTCTGATTATACAACAAGACCTTGGGTGTTCATGAAAATAAACAGTGGTACATATTTTACCAAGGATTCAAAAGTACATGCGTACACACTGAGTTAAATGTCTTTTTTTTTTTATTATTAGTATTGCAAAAAGTGGTACAACATTTGAGCATATTTTAACATAACCACCTATAAGATATTTATTTTTTAACTGTATACAGAAAATAAAGCCTTTACAGGAAGAGAGAAGAGATGAACCTGTATTAAGTGAAGTTAAAACAGTACCTGATTATTTGAATTTAAAGGTAGACTATAGCTGGCGGATGATATCACTCATCAGTTGTTTATTAGGGAAAGATTATAGTGTATTTGAATCACAGTTACAGTCAAACACATTTAAAAAACATTATTCTACCTACCTAAAACAATTACTTCTCTGTTTTTTTTTTTTCAGATTTCGTACATTGCCTAATCTTTCCCCCATAATTGTGATTCCAAATCAGTCCTGTGGTTAATTTTGCCCTGTGCTGAAGATGCATATCAAGACATGAAACTTATCAGAAATGCTTCCTCACGGTTTTCACTTTCTGAAGAACATCAACATGCCCTCATAGAAATCTTCCAACGAATACACTGACTAGTTTCTTTGGAATGTATTTCTGTTGAGGAGGCCAGTGGGGTTGCATCGCGTGTACATAACTCTTAGTGTATCTCCATCTTCTGAATTGAAATGAATTGTCAAATTTTAGAAATAAATACATTCTTTAGCATAATATTCCTATACCTTAATGGGTTTATTTTGATATGAGCTTGTGTTAACTCAACAGAAAGCCTACATTCAGACTTACTGTGAATCTAGCAATGGGTAATACTGGAAGGACATGCAGTTGTAAATGAGGATCTGTTCAGTGTAATCTGTTTAATAATCATCCCCTTGCATCGCATCAGTGAATATATTGAATATATTGGTATCACATGAAACTAGATGATCTAAGGAACCCTTTGGTATCAATAATGCTAGATTATCGGTAAAGCGACTAAGTAATGCTTCAAAGTTTGGCCAAATTTTGGTGAGGGAAATTTTCAAAGGGGTCTCTTGACCTCTGACCTCAAGATATCTGAATGAAAATGGGATTTATGAGTACCCACAAGTCTCCTCTTTACAGACATGCCAACTGTATGATAATCACAAACAGTTTGAGGCAAAAAAACAGCAACATGGAAATGGAGTATTTAAACATTTCTGCATATGGGGGCCATAAATTACATAAATTGGGTATGACTGGAAAGCTGAGACTCCCCACTTTTTTTAAACTTGAGCTCACTGTATAAACTGAACTATTGTGACCTCTAGGATAATCACAGCCTCATGGACCGTTACAACCATAAACTAGAGACCTAGGTATACTGACAATAAGAAGGTTTCTGAGCACTTTACACAACCAAGTGCTCCCAATCCAAACGCCCAAAAAAAAGCAATTCTTGTAGAAGTCTCTAAATGTCAAATGGTTTTGATCCCAAATCAAAGCATGGATTCTTCTATGGAGCTCCTCCATGTCTTGGTGCCTAATGTGGTATTTGGTTGGACCATTTTTCTGAATTCTCAAGTCGTAAAAAAAACTGTTAAATTGTGCATCAATTCTGCGTAACAAATGGTATCAACCCAAAAAATGCTGCAACTACTTATGAAACATTAGTGCGCTTGAGAATGGCTTTCATATATTTAAATCTTAATGTACTAAGCCCATATGAACATATACATATATGTATATACATATATATGTATATATATATCATATATTTTTCCTATTTTAGTTATCTGTTCAAAGCATGAAACAGTTGCAGCATAGCCATTACATCTTTACAAACAGAATGAAATAGAAAATAAATAAATGAGTCAATAAAATGAAAAAAATATTTATAATATGTATTTATTTACAATTTATTTAAATATTATTTCTTTTATTACTGTTATTGAATTCATCATTAATCAAAATAATCAATTTTCAGCTCTGCATGAGTTTCCAGAAGAATATTCCAGGAATATTATGACCTTATGGAGGAATGACAGTGGGAGTAAATTATGAGAACTGGCTCTGGTAAAACACTCCATTTACAACGTTGATAGCATGATGTATAATAAATAAATAAATAATAAATTAGCTGGTGGATAGAAATATAACGTGGCTTTTTTGTGTGTGTTTATTTATATCCTGCTATTCAGCATATAGAGTTTCCCACCATCATAGTCGACTTTATAATAAGATAAGGATATGTCCCAGAGGACATGTGGAGCCCTCCTTCTTCACCATCATTAGCTACTGTACCCGCACAACACTCTTTCTGTGGTTTCTCATCCGTACTGAGAGGGCGTTGGAGGGACTCGTTACCTTGGAGAGCAGAAATCCCCCACAGCACAAGGTAACTTGTGACTCTCCGGGTTTATTGTGCGTAGCTCTGAGCGTGGGCAGCAGCTTTACAACCATCGTTTGTGTCAGGCCATTTCTTGTAAATACCCGCAGTTAGGAGAAAAAAACTTCCGGAATGGGCTGTCCTGCTGAAGCTTCAACACACTCATTGGTCAGAGGGAGGTAGCGTTGTCAAATCATCTCCCAGCTATTTCATTCATAACACGGAGCACGATAAACTTGATAGGCATGTGTCCGGGACAACTCACTTGATTAAATCTGACAGTGAGCCATCTATCAACATCTCAGGATATCACTCACAAGGCCAAGAAATCAGCTGCTCATCAAACTGTAAGTGCGTAAACTTTTCATTTATAATCTGAAATAGTATGTATACGTTTTGCCTTGATTAAAGATACATTATAATAATATGAGATAAATGTAATTAGTAAACCTAATATTTTTAAATACTATAATGAGTTATCCTACATATTTAGGTACAAGAACAATCCCCCAAACAACTTTTCTCCATCAAGATGTCAAACACGGGAGGTCGGAGACTGAAGCAGTGGCTGGTGGAGCAGATCCAGAGCGGACAGTACTCTGGACTGCAGTGGGAGGATGACAGCCACACTATGTTCCGAATTCCGTGGAAACACGCCGGGAAACAGGATTACAACCAAGAAGTAGACGCATCCATTTTTAAGGTTTGACAGCACTCTCGTGTAGTCCCATCGATACATTACTGTAGTAGATGGAGTTTTGGTTTTACGCGGAGCGCTGCGCGTAAAACCAAAACTTATCATGGGCTTCTTCAAGTCTAGTTCATTTGTGACCTAGTGGAAAATCTCATATAGACCTTTAAATGTCATTGTTATCGTTTGTTTATAGCGTATGAAGCATAACTTTAACAAAAAAACAATACATGTATTTATTTTTTTAATAACGCTATAGCCGAGTAAAGCATCAATGCTATTTCCACACTAAAATTGTAAATGTTATATTGACAACAATTAAATCATATTTCCTTTTATTCTTTCTAATAATTCTAATTCTATTACACATTTTCCTGAAGAATTAACTTTCATCCGGTAAAATTCCATCTTTGTATTTGTTTTGTCCCTTCACAGGCCTGGGCTGTCTTTAAAGGCAAGTTTAAGGAGGGCGACAAGGCTGAGCCTGCAACATGGAAGACCAGACTCCGCTGTGCCCTGAATAAGAGCCCTGACTTTGAGGAGGTGACAGAAAGGTCGCAGCTGGACATCTCTGAGCCCTATAAAGTCTACCGCATTGTACCTGAGGAAGAGCAGAAGAGTGAGTTTATTACCAAATTGATGACCTTTGACGATGTTTTTTTCCCAAAATGTTCTCAGTGCAATGCATGTTCCAGGATCAAAATCATCCATGGATACCTCCATGTAATAATTATGAATCGTGAAAATAAGTTACATGTTGGTAACATGAACACAGTCATAATGTATTCTTCTTTCACTTACAGATGGCAAAAGCTCAGTGATGCCCATGGCAGCTACCAACAGCTCTGGTGATATCACTGACATGGACTGCAGCCCTGCAGAGATAGAGGAGTTCATTAAAGAGGTGAGACTTTAAACAACTTTTACCCCCCCCCCCCCCACACACACACACACACACACATACACACAAACACACACATTACCACACTGTTGCATCTGACACTTGTTGCACCGAGCATGCCCACGCTCCCTCTTAGTCTGCATGACTTTGAAGTGTACAAAGGTGCTTTGTTGTCAACAGCTCAACGTTGTTGTCTTTTTGCAGGAGGAAGGCTGTAGCATCCAGACCAGTCCCGAGTACTGGTCCCAAGGCAGCATCAATGGTAAAACAACCTTTTCTACCACTTTACAGTACAACACATACATACCCCTCTGACTAAGCTGTTCACAGTTCAGGCAGCATTGTGGTTAGAAGCCTGTCCAGGCATTTCTCTGCCTTTTGTCTCACTTCTCAAGGACTGTTCCGTCTTCATATGAGCGTTAATGTCTTTGAAAATAACCACAGTGGAAAGCTTAATGACACGTCCCTGTGATTGTGGGTGCTAAATAGAGGTTTTATTCTGTTGAATTCTGCAATGGAAGAATTGACTAATATCCTGTTGAACTTTGCTGACTTAGAGGATTATTTCTTTTGAGATTGTGCTGGAGAAATGGTATTTCTGATGATTCAGCAAAATAATGACATGACAATGTGGTCATGTCCAATGTGGTAATAACTCATCTCCTCCTCCTGTATTTCACAGCTTTTGCTCTGCCTCAGGACCCTTTGCCGTCAGGCAATCTCAGTTCAGGTGATTATTTGTTTTAACCATAAAAGCGTCATAAGAACATCAGATCTATAGTTAAGCCTTAATAATAATAACACAAGTAGATTACAACATGCAGGCCACATGCATTCAGTCATTGTTTTTATTTGCAAAGCTCACTAAATGTTCTCTTCTCCAGCTTTCTCCCAGATGTTGATCAGTTTCTACTATGGAGGGAAGTTGATCCACACCACGCCGGTTAGTCATCCTGAAGGCTGCCGGATCTCCCCACAACAGCCACTGGGTCGTAGCGCCCTATACAGTTCAGACAGCATGCAGAATGTTCATTTTCCTCCTGCTGAACTCATCGAGTATGACCGCCAGCGCCATGTCACACGCAAGCTCCTGGGCCACCTGGAGAGAGGTGTGCTGGTCCGTGCCAACCAAGAGGGCATCTTCATCAAACGGCTGTGCCAGAGCCGTGTCTTCTGGAGCGGGCTGGGTGAAGTGGGCTCACAATACAGCTCCATGCCTTGTAAACTTGAGAGGGATGCTGTAGTCAAGATTTTTGACACAGGGAAGTTTCTTCAAGGTGAGCCTTTTACGTGTATTTGAAAGCCCAGAGGAGTCAAAATCAATGAAAAACAAATGCATTTCTCACCAAAGCTTAAAGCAAGCAACATCATAATAGACATGACTTGCAAAGATTGTCTAAACAGCTGTTCACATACTTTGTTCATTCCAGCTCTACAGCTGTACCAGGAGGGTCAGTTTCCTGCTCCTGATCCTACAGTGACTTTGTGTTTTGGAGAAGAGCTCTATGATCTCAGCAATGCCAAGAGCAAACTCATAATTGTGCAGGTGAGGCCCATGAAGTCACAACAAGTGTCTCATTCAAACATTTTACTGATTGAGCAACATGAGTCTTTTTCAACCTAAAAATTGGATTGAATGTTAGATGCTGTTGACAATGAAAGCACATATTTCTGTTCCCAATGGTAGATCACTATGGTGAACTGCCAACACCTGCTGGAGGCAGTGAACGTGCGGCGCCCCCCGCTTTACTGCAACAACCCAAGCCTGGAGATGTCTGATAATGTGGCCAGTGACCAGATGGCCCGCATCTACCAGGACTTGTGCAGCTACAGTGCCCCCCAGAGGTCAGCATGCTACAGGGACAACATGCCAATCACTGCATGAACTATAAGCAGCAACACGTCTGCCAGATGCTCTTCGGCATCTACCGGACTGAATGTACAACATATTAGGGACATTCCTTAGTTTTCTGACATGCATTCAGGTGAAAGCCAGTATCACAAATAATATAGACTTTTTGAATTTATACTAATCACAGTGTAGACATAAATATAAGGGTGAGCAAATCTCTTACAGTAGGACTTTTAAGCTAAAACTCAATATTAAGATGTCCCTAATATTTTGTATATCAGAAATGTATATATTTTTTGATGTACAGTGCTTACATAAACTGAAATTCTCAAATTCTGCTTTTTTATTGTAAGATTGTGATCATCCATCTCAAGAGAAAAAAAGCTTTTTTTTGTTAAACACAACTCAAGTGTTGCAATGCCTTCAGAACAGATTCATTCTGGTAACATATATATCTGTAAGGCCTCTTACTCAAAGCCTTGTTACAGCATGACAACAGTTTGATAGATGCAATTTAGTTCTCAATTCATTTTATTTTTCATATGCAATATCCTTTTTGTTTTTGCAGTTGAGTTGCTTCCTTGTGTGATGACCGTTTTTAATTAACAGACCAAATTGATATTTTGTCATATATTTTTCTATTTCTTACAGTAAATAAAAAGAAAATCTTAATATCAGTGGGTAAAATATTGCATGGATGCAATGTTACATTATATTAGAGAGATTGATAGGTTTTACTATCAGACTGTTTTTTATAAATTGCATTTCTAGTAAAGTTTGTATTGAACTACTACTAACTGTGTTTCATTTCATTTTTTTTGTTGAATTATTACAGAAGTGACCTATACAAACGTGTATAGTAGCCGCTTAATTGGGTCAATAAATGTCATCGTGTTAAATGTGCATATAGCTCAGGGTTTTTCAGAGTCTGAGACCGTGGGCCTCTCTCAGACAAAGGTCTGCTTCCCATTTTTACTATCCAGGCAGCCATTTCAACCATTTGATTTATCTTTACAGTATTACAATCAGTATGTGCAAGTGCAACTATAACCTTGGCTCTATATACTCTGTTACTGCATAAACACCAACAAGGATAACATAACTTTGACAACTTTTGAAAAGTAAACCTGACATGGATTACCTACCTAATGGGAGGCTCTGCAACTTGAAATCCCCCAAGTGAAGTAAATACAAACCATTGGTGCATTTCAGGTATTATTTTCTGTATGCTTGTTTCAATGCTCAAATGACTTTATCATGCATGATGGATGAACCATTCAAATGCACAATAGTGTTTAGTGCCTGCACCATTAGATCAAGCAGAAACATTTAGATACCTGGTGCATAATTTCAACCACATTTCTCCTTAATTGAGTCCAGCTCATTAAGAATCTTGATAGATATCGGATCTAGATTAGAATTTGAAATGTGACTCTTGTGGTCTGAACAATGCTTGGCTGCACGCAATACATGTATCTGTACGGTTGAAGAGGTTGAAGCAAATTTCACATGAATCTACAATTTCTGCAAACATGAACAATTATGATGTGAACTTCACATAATCTGGGACAAATGAGGAAATACTAAAGATTAAAATGAAAAATGTAGTTAAAAAAAGAGTCTTATCACACGATCAGGGAAGTCTTCATTAAAAAGGCATCCAGTTCTTTTGTGACAACAACAAAGCACTTCACGGTTCAGAGGAAACACCACTATTGTCATGAATACATACTGTTTATTACTCCGGCTCAGGAATGATGAAACTAAAACACTGTATGAAACTAAAAGAAGGATCTACTGCCTACAGCGGGGAAACTCTCGGACCCGGCTGAGTAACAGAGAAAGGACAGGAAGAGAGATGACCAACTGAAGCCAAGTGATTCACAATGAGACACCGACATCCCTTGTTGTTCTCCTGTCTCACGCAGTTGGTCATTAAAGACCAGGGGACAAATGACTTGTGTCATCTCATACGTCAAACTGGCTGTTTAGTGGCAATATTGGCTGGGTGGTGCCCACAACATTTTTGGAGTAAGCATTATGTACACACGCACACACACACACACACACACACAAAACAGCCACAAAGAAACATTTTCAGTTCCAGGCCTGGGTTTCTAATGGCCATTATAAATGCTGCCACGTATACTGCACAAATATCACTATAAATTCAAACCAAAAGACAGCATGGCTCTCTGTGGAAATTGCCTGAATAACTAAAGCTTGAAATAAATATATACTAATGTAAGGTTTTCTTTGTAAACAAAAAAAAAATCGCCAAAATAAATGCAATAAATGTATACTAACAAAAAATGAGGTGAAAATTAATGTAAGGTCTCTTGAATAAAAAAATAATACAACTTGTAGCCTAATACGACACTTTAGTTGTCCATACACATACTTTTTAAGACAGACTTTTTAAACTATTAAAAAAAAGGTTTGCTGTGTGACTCATAGATCACATAGTGAAAGAAGTCATGTGCTTTTCATATGACATCTCTGGATAAAACCTTTCACTTAAATTAGAATATTCAATCAATGGTTCACTGAATAAAAACACAGGTGGAATGTTGTCGCTCTGTGTGTGTTTGTGTGTGTGTGTGTGTGCGTGTGTATGGTGTGGGCACGCATGTGTGGTTGTCTATATGGGGGAGTTCTGTCTAAGTTCCACAGAACAGGAACTTACTTCAAAAACTGTCACAGGAAACTGATGCTACCCCCACACCCCAAATAGAATGTCTAAGGCTACGTTACAATAATGTATTTATGATACACGTATAAACCGATAATCAGGGATATAACGACTGTATTTGTGATCTTGGAATCAAAGCCTTGTATAATATCTGGGTACAAATGTTAGTTTGAACAAAATATGTATAACAAGAAAACTGGATCATTTGAATATAGAAAGTTTAGGTGAATAATATTCAGAGTGAATAATTCTGTTTTGGGTTCATTTCGTTTTACAGTTTTATTCTGTGTTGTACTAAAAAATATGTTTGTCTAAGTCTGTCTCATTATTTTAAATTTTTGTTCCAGTGTTGATCACTTTGCTATTCTGTTTTGAAAATCATCATGACTGATAGTAGTAGTGAAGCATATGGTCCTCCTGCTAAGCTTACCTGCCTGTGGTAGCTAGTAGAGTACACAATCTCGGAATCCATTGGCTATCTGTCATCTATCTGATGACAATTAAGCCTCTGGGGGCAACAGCTAATATTTCCGGCTTTCCTGTGCAGCCAGCAGATATCTGGGCAAGACTAAGAAAAAGCCAATAAAAAGCTAAATTGTCGATGGGTTCAATGATTGCATTTTGGCCAATGCGTTTCGCCTCTTTTGCTCTCCACACGGACTGTTTACCTGCATGCAACCAAAGCATGCTCAAACGTGATTGGTAAACACTACTCGAACTACAAATGGAAACAAGACTGCTTCTAGTACCCAAAACTTGTCTCGTTTCCTACAAATTCTACATTTCTCTGCAGAATCTCTTTATAGCGACCATACACATGGATCTGATACTGAATGAAACACATACCAACAACTATGGAAAAGGGGAAACAACAACAAAGAGACACAAAATGACTACAAAGAGGCACAAAATGACTACAAAGAGAGGTTAAACAACTATAAAGTGTCTTGTTCCCATGTAGGAAAGGTAGTGGGGCCTTTTGCATATATGTGCCCATTGTCTCATAAGCCGCCCATGACTGTACATTGATTTAACTCTCAGCAAGAATGTATGTGTTTTTTGTTTTTTTTTAATATTTCAGTCTGTTCTTTTCGGTGTAAATGTATAAATGTAAATCAAATGTTTTTGCCAATGTTTTGGCTATTTATCTTATCAGACATATCACAAGGATGTTCCAGACAAAATGGTATAGTCATACCAGAGGATTAAATTGCTGTAGGCCTACTTCTTTCTGTTAAGGACATTATTGCATATGTTTTTCTCCTGGTCAAACACAGGGTGCAGCTGTGAATGTGTCTGAGAGACAGTAAAATCTCAACAGACACACGAAGGACTGGAGGAGGAAACATTTTTAGAGTACTTTTTTTTCTGTTGCTCAGTTTATTGGAAACTACTATAGTTATACTTATGTCAGATTTTTTAAAGTACCACTTTCAAAGTATAGTATTGCGTTATTGACAATTTTACTTAAGAGGACAATTCGACTTTTTCCCCCACCTCTGTGGGTAGTGCAGAAGGAAGAGAAGAAGACACATGTTTGCCTGTATTTCTGCTAACAGAGTCTCTTTTCTGTCACATTTCCAGTGTCTGCAATGTGGTTCTCTTTGTATTGCAACATCTCTTTGTGGCGTCTGAGGCTTCCCACAATAAATCATTAGAGACGAGTGACAAACAGAACTGATGTTGCCAGCATACGTAACCATGGCCATTTGCTCCATAACATTTCAATATACTGTGTTGTACAGTAGCCGCTTAAAGGAAGCAGTACCTATTTTGTGAAAAGCAGCGCTTCAAGGAAATCAAGCAAAAAGGAGAATAACTGCAAAATGAGATTAAAGGAATTACATTGTCTATTTTTGTTGTTTCCGGATTTGTCTGTATTGCTGACTCCTCAGTACCGGAGTTTGGCTGCAGGCTCAGCACTGACCTTTCAGTTGAGCTGCTGTTGTTTTCCACCGCATGGATCAGCTTGAATTTAGCATGAACAATCACAAGTTCTAGCATTTAAAATGGCTTCATCAAACACGTTGTTTTCTTGGGTTGTTATAAATATTTTGTCAAGCTAAAAAAAAGTCAGTTATGTTATGACTGTAGCCTAATTACAGGCCTCATTCATGTTGTGCCAGGTGAGCCAGACAAAACGTATGCAAAAAATCGCTGTGGAGGGACGTTGTGATTACCATGAACAGGTTGTGTTGTGCAAGCGGCAGTGTTGAAGGCGTTGGTGGTGTCTCTGGGGAGAATGCTGGTTTAGAATCAGTGTGGGGTGAGATGAGAATAGGCATCCAGAGAGGAACTGGGAGAGCACTGAGGACGCCATGAGTGGAGAGACAGGTGGACGGGGAGACCACATCCTGGGACGCAGGGAGAAAGCCACCTAACCGCACACACATAGCCTAAACACACACACACACACACACACACACACACACACACACACACACACACACACACACACACACACACACACACACACACACACACACACCATGGTAGCCACTGATCAAAGATCATATCCCCTACTCAGTATCAGTTCATGTCCTTTAAACCAAAAAGCCTCGTACCTACGGATGTTTTTTTCAGAGTTAAACTGTTCATAATCTCGAATGCAGAGCTGTAAAAACTGCTTAAAAGTATTTATGTACAGTATATGAGTACTCTTATATACTCAGATACTGTACTGTAAATAATCTTTTTAATTAACATCTATATTGAAGACAACAAGACAGATATACTGATTTGTGCAAAAACGGAAATTGTGTGAGGCAGCAGGAAAGATTCTCATGTAAAAGTGAAGATAAGGAAGTATGCTGATTTACGGGAAATCAAAATATCAAACAACAAAATTCTCTTATATATCAACAACCTTCCTTCGATGGACACAGTTTTAAAGGGCAAATACACTCGTTATCAAAATGCATACATGTTATTCCTATGGTCTAAGACAATAAAAAAAAAAAAATTAAACAAGAACAAATCTCCTAACTCTAACCCAAATCCAAAATCTAGAGTGCTACAACTCAAATGGTGATGTCATGAAGTATAAAGTGTGGAGTTGCTCCGTAGACACTGAATTAGGAGATGTTATAGATGATACTGAGCGCACCACGGGGAACGTTCTGAGTATATGGGGACATTTTCTGTTTCACAGTTGACAACACTGCAATAGAATAAAGCTAATAGCTCAAAAGAAAACAAACAAAATCAGTCCCTGATTCATTGTCTATGGGGTAGACTTTATACATGATGACATCGCATGTTTGAGACAGTAGCTCATGTTCACAAATATTGATTAAACTTTTCTAGGCTATGGTAATAACATATTGGAATTCTTAATTTAGATGGTGTTCCTCTTTAATGTGCTAAAGACCTCGCAAACACACAGGATAATAGGGCAAAGGTTATCTTTGTACCTATTGTGAGCAACTTTTAATTTGAGTCAGTCCCATATGCCAACAGCTAACATGTATCAAGTTCAAAATAAACACAGGTCAAATCAGTAAATACAGTAGATTACGTTATAATGTATGGCTAAACTACATGTAAAATCTGTTAGTGTACAAAATCTAAAGTGACCACAGGCCTGTATTCAAAGTCATTTCAAAGAAGCAGAATAGGTACATTGTTTGTGCATAAGTGGGTGAGGCGACAGCTGAGAATTGCATCAGTCTCTATCCTGGTTGCTGCACTCTTTGAGAAGAGTGATCCTTGACCGCCTGATCTGTCTCTGGACAGGAAACACAGGAAGAGCTCACAACTTCTCCCCTAAAAAGAGGAACAGTCAACACAGAGGCCAGCTGTCGAAAAAGATTTAGACAATTTAAGCCACCAAACTTTGGTTTATGGGAATTAAATATGAATAGGAGGGAACAGTTGTTCAGTGCAGCAAGGCCGTTATCACCTATTTAACATTGCGTGGGGACCATTTTCAATGTACGCCTTCTGTGATCAACCCTAAAGGAGCGTCTTGGGGGGGTTAGGGACAGGGAACATTACGGGAAAAAATCCTAGATGATTTAAGTAATGTTACATGAAATTGTTCGCTAATCATGTTTAACATTACAAGGCCTACTCACATGCTTCTTGATCAGGTCTAAACAGTTGAGGTCTGTGTGTGTCTTAATATGGATTTTTTAAATTCTATTGATGAAAAGACACCTTGTACTGCTTGAAAAACCGATGCATATAAAGTCATCCCAATAGACCTCTTCATGTTTTCACAGCTCTGGACCTTGTTCAGCTTGAGATCAGGATAATGAGACCTAAACAAGTCCCTAAACTGTTTGATTTTTAAAATGTAGATGTAGATTTACACGTTAACAAAGTCCAATAGTTATTTTGTCATGCTTTCCCAGAAGGTGTCCTTTCTCACTCACCTCCTCAAACTCCCGTCTTTAATGAACAGGGACAGTATAGTGTTGGACATTGATTGTACCGACACACACCAGCACCACTTGGACAAACCATATGCAGAACTACAGTACACCTAGAACCTGTGGTGATAATAATTATAACTGGTTAAGTTTATTTATTTTTTGCTAAGGATTGTTTCTAGGAGGGCAGTGTATTGGTGCATGTTTTTTCCATCAATATATGGAATATATTATATAAATTAATATTATAATTACTGCCTTGCCTTGGAAGTTAGAACTAAAATATGTGCATGGCAGAATTCTGTTTCATATTCATGAAAAACAAAACTTATCAGTTAAGAAGGTGATGTATGTCTAGGTGGAGGGGAAGAACAGGGTGGAGTGACAGTCCCTGGGGTACCAGAGGCAGAGGAGCATGAGAGCTGTATTGACATGCAGCTCACAGCTCAGTGCTTGCTGTGTGTTTGTGTGTGAGTGTGTGTGTGTGTGTGTGTGTGTGTGTGTACATGCAAAGCACAGAGCTGACGGGATGTGGCCAGAAAGGTGATAGTTATGAAGTAACAGAAAGATACCTGAGAAAAGGAATGTCTCAATATTAGAAATTTACATTTTTTGAAAAAAATAAATGTATGCTGAATATATATGTTTAAAAAAATACCTTTTGAAAATGGCAGAGAGAAATATTAAACAAAAAAAGATCTCATCAGCACCAAAGTATATAGCAGATCTTGTTATTTTTTCGACACTACCTAAATAATTGTTTGTATTTTTTTTGTGGGCTATAACATCTGGTTGATGAAATGCAACTCCATTATTGATTGAGGAAGAGGATTTTCGTGGTTTTGTATCAGTCACATTGATTACACAACCTCTTTCTGAGTAAGAAGCACACATTAGACAGGCAGCAGGTGCTACTGGGATAGAGATTATTTAAAGTTGCTCTAAAATGGTTCCAGTACAGCTGAAGGTGACTGTGAGCCAAGCTGTGTGCCGACCACAAGCCATATAGAAAGTACAGAGACAGTACATACTTCCTTCTTAAATACCAGAATCCAAAGATGACCATCACGAGGCCGAGGTGGAATTACCTGTCAGCATGGTGCTAATATCATCTAGTGAATGTATCCAGTTCATTTCATTTGGAAACTGTGGTAGGTATACTGTGTCATCCTGGATTTATAGATTGTGCTACAGTGAACAGATACAGAAATGCATGTTTGACAAAAATCTGGATTGCTAGAGGGAAACTGAAACTTGGAGAAATTGTTAACAATTTGCATGTTTAAAAGCAGCTATCTGATGAGAGGTTAACATGTATTTTTATCACAAGATTTGCATGTTACCATTCTCTGCTCTGTTCCATGGAAGGAGACAAACTGTATAAGCCCCCCCGGGGAGCACTGAACCGGAAATTCTATTAACCGTGATGGTTTGCACAGTTTACAATTTACATCAATAGAGAGTGCACACTGGAAAGTCCTGCTTATGTAACTCAGGGCAAAAAGTAAGGCTTGTGTCATAAGGGTGCTCAAAGGACTGAGAAGGAGACAGTGAAACTGATAAAAAAAAAGAGGAAGCAGTTTGTTGTTGGAGGATGAACTGTTGTCAAAAGATATATCAATTGTAATATCTTTTTCGCTTTTTATTGTGTTTTTGCTCAAAGATGTTAGCAAAGAATGAACGACAACATGGACAAACTACACTAAGGTACATTAAGGTACTACAGCTTTGTGTTGCCATCTAGTGGCGATATAAAACCAAAGATCATCCACACACTACATTTCTTCGCATGCATTTGGATAAAAAGGTTAGAATAAAGCGCAAAGCTCTGAAATGTACGCAATGTATTTTGAACCACATGCGTGTAACATAAAAGCTTCTATTCAATTCAAAGAAAAGTACTAAACTATTCATCATTGAATATCTAAATAAAGTTTAATCGTTTTTTTCTCTCACTGCATACCATATTTTTATAATTATATATATATATATATATTATATATATATATATATATATATATATATATACATATAATATAATATATATATGTATATAAATATATATTATAATTATTTTATGACTTTTTGTTTGAACACTTTCGGTTCAAAATTTAAGATGTCCTAGATATTTTTTCACTGACTTAAATTAGTAGAAATCACAGAGTTCATAATTTTAGTTGTGGCATGGAAAGCTGCCTCTATTTTCAAACATATTTTCCTATTTTTCATCCTCAAATGCTGCATCCACTGTTAACAAACTTGGCCTGGCTCTACTTGCCCATCTTGATGGACGCTACAGTTAATTCCATTCCCTCATTTTCCAAAGTGATTCCTTGAGGAAAAGCAGATCCTATCTATCTTTGCGCTTTCTGGGCAAATTGTTTATTTGTTATTTCTGCTACATTAAAAACTTAGAGAGGCCATACACGTGACCACTGCAATTGCAGATATTCTCTTGCGATTGCCCTGCAGAATATTTTGCGCACAAACTTTATAGTTATTATAACATGATAATAACATTTATAAATGAAGCTCAAGAATGATATAAATCACAATTATTTTGCATTGTCTGCACCGCATAAATTCCATACAGCATCAATGTGACTTTATTATCAGAGATGTTGTGATTATTCAACTTGACATCTGTGCTCCCCTCTGTCTGTCCTGTCCGTTGTTATTTCAACAATTACTGCTGAGCATAAAGGAAAAGCAAACAGGAAAAAAAATAGATAAGAGGTTGTTGCTGTCAAAAGAGATTTAAGAGTCTCAATGGAGGTTATTAAGGGAAAGTTATTGGGGAAGGGCACACATTAACGAAGGTTGTTGTCTTGTGGAGGATACTGAATTCTGATCTTGTCTGGAAATCACATAAAACACACTCTGATACAGATACTCAGTATGTTTCAGGTTCAAGGTGACATATTATACCCATTTTCAGGTTCACACTTGTATTTGGGGTTTCACATTTGCGCTCTCTACATCTCTGCAACCTCATCGCAACTGGGAAATGACTGTAACAACCCTTTCTACCTCTATATAGTATAGTAATGACATCACAACCCTATGGAAGTCCTGACGACTCAGTTTGGGGACAGTTTGTGAATACAGGCTGTGTGCATTTCTCTGTGTTGATTGAGCGTTTTGATACTTTCTGAGTATTTATATAGCACCCTAGACCTGCTTTATAATTTTAGAGTACTCAAAAATCACACTTTTTTACAATATGGGACCTTTAAAGTTACTATGCTTATCCTTCTAAAGTTGTTCTTTGCTGTAAAAAATAGACTTTGTGTTAGTTACTGAATCTTAGTTGGCATTTCCCCCAAAAAGTGCAAAATGTAGACTTTTGGAAATGAATAGCTTTCATACCAGGGATAGTTTTGTGAGGTTTTAATAGTCTAAGGCTGCTCAACGTCTATTTAATGTGCTTTCGTGTCTTTTTCCGTTAACTTTAGTTTAATTAATGAGCCTCACAAGCAGATGGTGGGGAAGCCCTGTGCAGCTCCAAAGACGTCTTGAGTGTTTATGTGGCTTGTTTAGAAAGTCTTTTTTTATTACTAAGTCACTCAAGACATGACAGCGACTCTCTCTCTCCTTCTCTGTCACACACACACGCACACCAACACATTTCCAAGACTTTCCACATTGAGCCTAACGACGATCTCTACCTCATCTACACCCAATTACTCACCGACCCTAATTGAATACTTGGCAGAGAGCGCGGGTGGCGATGGCGTGCACCGAGCTAAGGAATCATCAGTCTTGGTCATTGACCCCATTAGGTAGCCTGAGTGACCTATGATGTCATTATGTAGTAAAGTGGAGGAAACTAATGGACAACATATTTCATAATGAAGATGCCGCTCACGCTTTCAATTTTTTTAGCACTGAATTTAGAGTCAAGTACTGGCTCCCACTTGTCCACACTTCATGGCTGTGCGAACAGCGTAGTTCAAGTTGTATTTTTGGACATGAAATTGAGAGAGTTCCTTCAAAGTTTGGGGATGTGAGAGTTTCCGTAGTGGTTTAAACAAGCATGTTTCCATGAGAGGGGGGCTTTTTTTCTTGTTTCTCACATGGACAGAGGTTGTCAGTTATACTTTGATGTTAAAAAAAGTGTGTGAATTCACAAATCAAGATGGTTGACCTTGAACCTTGCAAAGAGTTCACGCAAGGCCTTTTCCAGCGCAGAAAAAATCCCATTCAAACTCAACACTGGGTCATGTCCGTATCATCCTGTTGTCACATCCTCTGATGATGAAGAATGTGTGTACATGAGTTTTAATGTTTGACACATAAAAAAAAAAAACATGCTATATTTTTGGTTGTACCATAAAGGGCCTTAGTCCTCAGCCCGTAGAATTTAAAGACGGAACAGCTGTGGCTGAAGATTTACTACACCTCCCCTTAAGGCTCAGCCACGGCAGACAATCTCTCAGCCTCTTCATCGCATCCTGGATCCAGGGGAAAATGAGTGCGGAGCAGACGAGAGGACCTGGTCCGCCTTTAGCCTCTCCCAGGGGGTGAATTATGATTTCCCGAGTAAATATGAACCCAGGGAAACAGCCTGAGTGGTCATCCATCAGCCTGGGTGTCTGCATCCTCCTGAACAATGTGTGACCCCTGGGCGCAAAGAAGGTCAGAAGAGGGGTGACTTCCACCTTCATGCACATATACATATATAACAAACATACTCACACATCTCACAATACCCTGCCCTGCAGTAAGAAGACCCCAGATCACCCCCCCCCAAAAAAAAAAGAATCACACAAGATGACTGAATTTTTCAATCAAAACAACAAAAACGTTGTGCCCTTGTGATGTGACCCAACATATAGTAATGCCATCAACTGTTCACGCCGCAATTTTGAAGTTTTCATTCATTACATCTGGAGTTTTAGCACAGCGTATTACAGTGTAGTTCATATATTATAACAAAATATAGCTGCTTGATATAGGTAGACACAGTAATAATAGATGATAACCAGTTATATGGTCACCAAGTTTGATTCTTCATTCTAAAAGTGTGTACAGGTTTTTTAGCACCAAATCATCTCATGAAAATGTGTCCAGTAAAATTCTAGCGCAATTTGAATTATAGTGTGTTTTACTGTAATTGTTACCATACAAGTGTAGTAAACCAAAGTTATTTTTTAAAAATGACATTATTAAGAGTCAGACTAAAATAGTCAGAATATAATCTGCAATACATAAAACAAACCACAACCCTGTTTAATAAAGAGAAGATATGTATAAAGGTACAATTCACTGCTTTCTTTCTTTCTTTCTTTCTTTCTTTCTTTCTTTCTTTCTCTCTTTCTTTCTTTCTTTCTTTCTTTCTTTCTTTCTTTCTTTCTTTCTTTCTTTCTTTTTCTTTCTTTCTTCATGTATTCTTTATTATGTGGTTTTGTGGCCTCTAGTTTTTTTCCTTCTTTAATCTTTGTTGAGGTTTGTATTCACATTTTTGATGGCTTTTTCATTACAGTACTGTATATTTTTGCTTGAGGTAGCAATTATGTGTTGAAAGCAGTGTACATCTCTCAAGCTGTCTAATCTTGCAAAATTAACAAAAATGAAAAGGAATAAAACCTTTTGCCTGTGATTACTGTAAATGGTCTCAAGTAAAAAAAACAAAAAAAAAACGTACTGTTAAGCAAAAGGCAAAGATTTCACCATTGGTGTTATCTTAATGCGTAGAGCTATGTTACCAAAAACACAATAAGGCTTGGATTTAATACATTCTAGTGCATGATTCAATTTTTTTTGTGTGTGTGGGGGGGGGGGGCTGCTGATGACCCTGGCACCACAGTGAACTCATCATCTATTGGTCTGATGGTCATTAAGCTTGGCTGGTTGGTGGAAAGGTTTATGGCGCTGTGTAAACCAAGTGGCAGTGTGTGGAGGGATGGTATCTATCTGTATCTCTGTCTAGGATCCTGACAGCTCTGGCTTTAGTCTGCACCCAGACCTCCTACATGCATGTCTCACTGTTTACTGCCCTCCTTCTCACGCTCCTCCCTCGCTATGCATCTGTCATTGCAGCAGGACCACACGCACACATATGTGACATACACAAATACAAATAGACACATACCCTAACTCAAAATCTCAGGGTAAAGGTTATTATCTCTTGATTATAACCTTAACCCAAAACAAAGTCATCATCCTGAACTAAAAGTGACCATAACTTCTATCCTGCCCTATTAAATTCAACTTTTAAACTGAATTTAAAGTCCTGACTAACTTTTTTATAGCCTCATCTTACCAACTATAACTCAACTGGTTCTCACAGGGACATAACATGAGTGCTCACACATAACCCGAGCCACTCACTCTTTACTCTATTTTAATTTTGACCTCCCCCCTGCGTCATCAGACTCCCCCAGTACAGATGTGTCGTAAGGGAGATTGGTGCTCATTCCACACGCAATTTCCTGTAATAAAAGCAGTTTGAGATGATGAGTTCTGAGTAAGCTGATGCCAGCTGGTGATACCTGGACACTGGGGAATTCTGCCCATGTCTGACCCCAGAAAATGTTGCTTTACACTGTCGTCAATGGACATTTACTGGAGCTTGTAAAGTTAAATGTGGTGGTAAAGAGCTTCATATTATCTTTCGTGTTCAAACCTTGTGTATGTGCATGGTGACAAAAGAGCACATTCTTGTGTGTTCATTGATGGCATTTTATGTGCATCCTCAAGGATTTATGTGTGTACGTGTTTGTATGAGTAATCTATGCTGGTAGAAAAAAAGGAAGATTGTTAAGGTCTGCTTAAAAACCAGGAAGAACCCCCCACCCCATCCAACCACCCAACCACCACCACCACCAACTCCTCCACCTCCCATTTTCTGTCTTGCCCGGTCCATCCATCACTAGTCAGACTGAAGCTCCAGGCCCATACGCACTCTTACCATAACCCTACCTCTAACCCTTAAACCCAACCTGCCTTCTCCTCTCATCTTTCCCACATTAACAGACGTCCTGGGAAAGAGCCGTAGCCGCACTGTTCTTGCCTCCTCTCTCTCTCTCTCTTTGTCTCTCTCTCTCTCTCTCTCTCTCTCTCTCTCTCTCTCTCTCTCTCTCTCTCTCTCTCTCTCTCTCTCTCTCTTTCTCTCTCTCTTTCTCTCTCTTTCTTGGGAAATTACGTATTTCTCCGGCTGCATGCATACTTGCCGTAGTGTTTTGTCCTGTTTTTGCCTTGCACTTTTTATCATTCTGCTAGCCTGTCTGCACTGTGAGAGCATCCATCTGTTTGGCTGGGGAGTAGTGATCGTTTGGGTTATTTACACCTCTTATTAACTGCAAGTGTGTTGGAGGCTAGAAGTGTGTTGTTTGTTTTAGGGGTTGGTTAGCTACAAAAACCATCACCTCTCACTATACTCTAATGATACTTAGCTATGCAGAAACATCCACATACAGTAGTTTGTTCTTTATTTGTTCAGGTTTTGAGACAGTTTTCCTGTCTGCAGTGCGCCAGTTGCTAATGTCAGCATGTGAACACGCTCTCAATGATTAACATGCGTCATGCTTATTATTTCTCTGATTGACAATTCTAACTAAAACTGTTCAAAACATGTTCTGTTGAATGATTATTTATTATGGTTAGTAAGTATGGGGACATTGTTTTACAATTTAATATACTTTCATTGTGTTGTGGAAAGACAAAACCTAATGGGGTAGATTCATTGTTTTCAAAAATTAAGTAAAAAAACAGTAAAACAGTGACTGTATATTATTGTTTTTGGTACCAAAATACTCCAGTGGTCTGAATGTTACTTTGATGCACTTAACAAGGTAAATAGAAATAATAATAATAATAATAATAATAATAATAATAATAATTTCAATAATAATAATAATATTAATAATAACAATAATCATACGGACATATGATTCTGTCTCCTTGTGTAAGCATGTATGAGCGAGAAAGAGAAATCTTTGTGTTTTCTTTTTTGGTCTCAAAGGGATTACCAGAGCCAGCAGATTGCTGTCTTACATGAGCATTAGCACCAGGTCACACACACAGGATGTTGATAACATCCTGTAAAACTCCACCTCTCTCCCCATTTCTCTCCCTCCACCTTTGCATGCGCATGCCAGATAAAGATTTATCATGAGAAAACATAACCAAACAAACAAAAAACTAAAAAGAGAATAGGCTTATGTTCAAGGCCCTTAAATATACCACTGTATTTGTATGACTGGTTACTAAAGTAATGTTGAGATATGTACTAGTTTGCTGAGTCATCCAGAGTCATCCATTTCTGATCCCACTCACTGTGGCAGACAACACTTGGTTCTTGTTAGGAAATGTTAGGAAATCCCACCATTGGCTAAGATGTTAAGGTCTCACTCTGACTGTTTACACTACATATACTCATGTGTAATCCAAAATAATTGGATTTAAACATGCCAAAGCCATATTATACCTAAACATATTACTCAGAGCCGTGATACTGACCCCCAGAAGACTTCGAGTTGGCCTCAGAAAAATGTCAAGAGGAAAGATTTCTTCAAGGTGGATATTTATCCTCATTCAATTATAAACCATGACATACTGTGTAGGTACTTCTGCTATATTAACTTGGTACGCTCTTGATTTTGACCATCATTTCATTGCATTGTGGAAGTATTCTAGTGCGTCATTTTATCGGAATCACCCAAAAATGTCTTTTGAACCTTTTGGGTCTTTGTCTCTCTTCAATTTGTAATAAAGTTCTGTTTTTTTTTTAAGGAGACAGTGCAAAAATAAATAAAAATACAGAATTGTCTTCAGTTTGTTTATATTTCCCTTTGTTACTAGATGATTCATCGTTTCTTTTCTTGTTGTACTACTTTTGACAAAGTGATACTAGCACAGCCGATGTCCTGTCTTTGGTGGAGGTAGCCAGTGGATTCCAAGTGAAAGCTAATTAATTGTGTTTTTCAACAGCTCTCAGCGGTGTAGCATAAATTTGTCCTCGATGCTCTGACATTAGATCGAGTATGAGGGCTATGTTGTGTTTACTTGCACGCCTCCAGTGGGTTGGCAGCTGTCCAGCGGGCTCAGAACCGCTCGAGCCCCTCGTCGGGTCCAGCCTGTAGGCAGGATCTTCTAGGCCTGATTACAATACTGTCACAACATGACAGATGAAGGCTCTAAAGAGCTCTATCTTTAGCTCTGGGTAAGGCCTTTACTACTCCAGCCTCCACTTGGCTCTTAAGGGAAGAATGGAATGACGAAGAGTATAAGGGAAAGATGGAGCCACAGGAAGAAAGTCACCTATGTTATGGCAAGCGGTGTTGTTTTACCATAAAGAGTTATTGTAGCAAGAAGATGTGAAGGTAGCAGAAGAAAGTCATTTAAAAATGTCAGAATAAAACCTTTTGTGCAGCCATGAGCGTCAATAGTGAGTAATGTCAGTGTATATCTACAGTGAGAGTTTCTTTACTGTCTTCACTCCCCAACACAGTTGTATTGCTGTCAGTGAAGAAGACAAAGCAGCATTTACCCAGGCCTCCCTCTGTCTGTCCACCTCCCCTTTCAGACCTCTGTTGGTTTAACCCTGGTGGGCAGCAGGCAGGCCTGACAGCACCCAGACACTGTCATGTGATTTATGGCGTGCTCTGAGAGCGGAGAGGAGATGACCACTCAGATTTGACCTCTGTCGCCTTATCAGCCACTCATCAAGAAGTAGACAACACTCAGACTCATCGTCATTTTCTCATCCGAACCATGAGCCATGGCAGCTCTAAGCAGAGTTAGTCATAGTAGTTAGTTTAGCCAGTAGAAATAGTAGAGATAAAAGATGGTGGAGATAAAAACAAACTGTATATTATTTCTTCTTGTTGCCCTCATGTTTGTGGCTTTTAGAATTAGAAATCAATATCCAGATATGTGCAGATACTCATAAATATATATAAAGGGTATATAATGAGTATAGTAACTTAGCAAGAGTACATTTTTCTTGTAGACATTTCTTTTATTATTTATATGATTTATTTTAGCCTAATTCTCATAATTTACCCATATACATTTATGTTACTGGAGGTCATTTCACCTGGACTCATCTTACCCTTACCCTACTTTATTGGCATGCCTTTTTATAGATATTCTTCCCAGTCTTGTGTTTTGGTTATTGGTTTAGTTTGGCTAGTCTCTATTGAGCTGTATATTATAATTTACTTTTTTGTTCATTTATTTCGATTTATAGATAGATTTATTTCGATATGTCATAATTTGGGATTTAGTAAACTGTGGAGCAAATACATTTTAGGGACAATGCAGGTTTTTCTACTTTGCAGTGCAGTCTGTATCCTGCAGGGGGAGTCCTGCCCAATGCAATAAAACCAAAGGCATTCCCATAATCAACAGCAACAGGCTTGAGCAGAATTGAAAGGCTACAGTGGCCCATCATCAGTAACTAATGAAACACTGGTCCTGATACAGATTAGGAAATACTTGTTCAGATATTAATATCCAAAATGCAGAGTAGGGATATTGGAAGCAATTTTGTAAAGCTGTAAAAATTAGGACTCAGCTTTATGTGAGACCCCTGTTAATTCAACCATAGTGGATATTATATGTATACCTGGTGATTTCTTTTCCAACCCAAAGAAAAAGAAACATTTTTCCACTGAGTTCACCACAGAACATCTTTCAAAACAAGGACC
Source organism: Echiichthys vipera (assembly GCF_963691815.1). NCBI lineage: Eukaryota > Metazoa > Chordata > Actinopteri > Perciformes > Trachinidae > Echiichthys > Echiichthys vipera. Next base: position 21,918,781 of record NC_139826.1, read on the forward strand.
GGGCTGAGTTTAAGGTGATGTAAACACAGATCTATTTCTGTGGCTATGACACACAGCGGTTTCTCTGGAAAGGGAACAGCAGCCCAACGTTACAACAAAGGAGGCCACACAGACAGTAGTGGTTAGAGCATCTCTCTGGACCCAGAAATGGACAGACGGATGGATAAAGGGATGAAGGGATAGATTATCATAGCCAAGTGCAATGAATGTACAGAAATATTATAGACCTATGTCTGAAAGTCCAAACATTATACTGCATGTGCTTATTTACAGACATAACCACAAGTGGACGTGGAAATTAGCTAAATGGTATACTCTTTATATCACTATACTTTACCCGTTAAAGTCAGTGTCCATTGGTGATGTTGGTTCAAACACTGTGGAAAACACAATGTGATAATGTGAGTAACCCCCCCCCCACACACACACACACAAAAAAAAAAACAACCCCTTCCATGTTAGAGAATATAGAAGTAAGAGAAAAAGAGCGCTGGAGAGGAAGAAACGAGCCAGATCACTGTGGTAAAGTCACTGTGACACAGAGACACAGAACAGACAAAAAGCTCTCTCTCGTAAACTCAGCACTGAGACTTCAGCAATCTGGCACACAGTGACACACACGCACACACACACACACACACACACACACACACACACACACACACACACACACACACACACACACACACACACACACACACACACACACACACACACACACACACACACACACACACACACACACACACAAGCCTTGACCAGTAAATATAGTTTTGTTAAAGAAATAACAAAGAAAACCTGACTCATGGAGGGAATTTAATCTACGTGTGTGAGATTCCTTTTCTCTGGCCACCACTGAGCAAGAATCGATCAGACGCCAGACAGTTGATGGCAGACGTCACCCCACACACTCCTCCTTTCAGTGAGCCCCGGCCCACCCAATTCACTCCATCCATCAATGGATTAGGTGCCAAAAACTCTCTTCTCTAATCCAACAACCTCCCTCCCACTCCAAACACACAAACATATCACAACAAGATCTTGCTCACCTACACCGCCTACCACGCTGTAGCCCATCTCCAAAGAGCAAAGGTGAATTGAGGTTGTGGTGGATCATGGTATAGGCCTGAGGCACAACCCTCACTGCACCACACACAGACACGCAATCACTAATATGCTCAGACCATAGGCTCAGACATATAACCAATAAGACGATCGTACACCAAGGCATATTTTGCCCAAGCAAGGCTGCCTAATGACCACACATGCACACAAATACACACTGACATGAGGAACAACGCAGGCATGCTGTTCTATTCATCACTTACGTATGTGGGAGCTGTAAGATAAAGAGCAGATGATTTGCGCAATGCGGGTGCATTTTTCAGAGTGTATCTGACGCAGATGAACATGACATGCGTTATTTTGTGATTCGCAAAGGTCACAGGCCAATGAATTGTTCGGTTTAATGACTGCTGTGTTTTTTTTGGAGTATCCAGTTTCAGCTGAGTCAAGACTGGGGGGCAGACGCTGGGTCAGTGTGTGAGGCAAAGTAGAAGGCTTCTTTTCTGGGGGAGTACACAAGAGACATAGATCATTGGAAGACAGCTATCAGGGCAGGTCAGTCACTCAGTGGCGGCCCAGAAAGATTGAGGGTTGATATGGTTGGGGGCATTACCTGGGTGGTGATATATCATTATATCATGGATTTCTCAGGTCTTAGGGTTTACCTCCAGTGCTATTCCACTGCCGAACCAATAGTTTACGGTATGACATTTTCAGGAAGGTGAAAATGTTTCCAGCTCACTGCAGATGCAGGCAGATGATGACTAACTAGCCACAAAAACGTCACCAAATTTACGAACAGATAGCAGAAACCATTTTAAAGAAACATTAACAGTGACAGCATTATTAAACACTGATGTCATCTCCTGTTGCTCCTGAGTGAAATTATTTCACCATGACAGCAGTGCAGCAACGCACACACACGCACACACACACACATGCACACACACACACACACACACACACACACACACACACACACACACACACACACACACACACACACACACAAACGAAAAGTCCTGTCTGGACCGGGGAAACTAAAAGTGTCATGGAGTAAAAGCATTTGTTGATACAGATGATGATAAGATTATCTGACAAGTGACATTGACACACAGCCTCCTGCCACTATGGGGAGTTGGTACAGTACATTATCAGACTGCCTAGGGTAAATCAAGGTAAGACATGTCTACTTTTCGTCCTTCCTTCATGTCACCCTTCCAGTGTTCAGGCCCAGCTTCTGGTTTATTTCCATCATGTTCAGGTCAAGTGTGACGCACATTTCAAATGGCTAGGAAAATAATCACTGCTTTTGTATTGCAGTGGTGTCATCCCAACACTAAAAAAAAACCTCACAACATTACTATTTGGGTCTCCACATATTGTGCGGCACCAGAACCAGCTTGACAGAAAAAAAGACTTTGTTCTGGTGTGTCTGTGTGGCAAAGCAGGAGGGAAACCCCCAAAGGTCTTCTGTATTTTGGGATTTATTGGAGTGCTGTAGTTGTGATAAATTTGAATTGATGAAATAAAAATTGTGTCATGTGTCAAATGTCATCACAACACAAGATATTTACGTAATCATCACAATAACTTTATATGGCCATAAATAACTTTTTTATCCTTATTCTGCAGCTGTATATTGTTTTCTAGCTTTTGTGTTGAGAGGCCTTTTTCTCACAGCAGAAATTTTGACTTGTCACTGTAAGCAAAGGTGTTACTAACAACACTAGTCCATAGGCTGTATTCAAGTGTCCCAGTGAGAATGGCAACATCAACAATACTAGGAACCTGAAATCAAAGCAGCATGCATCGTTTCGTTATTTACACCAGTGCTTTTCCTACTGTTAAAAGTCAAATGTCTTCTGTTAAAAAGGCCTATTTATATCAAACTAACATACCATTTAAAACATTTGTTTAACCATCTTAATGATCAGAAATCTGTTTTGTGATTTAAAATTGGTGAAAGTACCACACTTGCAATATAATTATTTTTTTCTGAATTGCCCACAGGGTACTTTGTTAAAGTTTTATATAAATATACATTTGGTGCACCATATTTATCATGATACTAAACTGCCCAAATAATGCTTTTCTGTAATATGCACATTTTTTTTCTTACCACTACACATTGGGAGTGTTAAAGCAATATCAACTCCATATTTGACAAAATAATCCCACTGCAATAAAATAAAACTGTAAGTTTTCACCTTGATACTGTATAATATTTTGTGTTATATATTATGATGACCCACTGCGCATGAGTGCAGGACGGTGATCACAGCAAAATAGATTAGTCATGTCTCCTGTTAAAAGAGTAATTTCATTCATCAGCCATGTTGTTATTGCGCTGACACAAAGGGTTAGCAGTTCAGATAATGCAATTTATAAGCACAAGGAAAAACAATCTAATAGAATAATGCCGAATCGTGTTGATGTGTGCGTTCATGTGTGCTTTTGTCTGCACGCCTGCACGTGTGTTTGTGGCTATGACATACACATGTTTTTTTTTGTGTGTGTGTGTGTTAAACTGCCACTGCTTGCCTGCCTGTATTTCCCCTGCAGGGATGCTGATAGTCCTTCAGATAAGCCCCATCTCCATTTACAATTACAGCTCCTGAGACTGAGTCTTTTTTCTCTAATAAGTAAATTACCTCTAATACCTTCTGTGCTGTACTTGGCTGCTCTCAGCCTGCTTGGGTCCTCATGGAAACCAGATGTTGCACCAGTCTGCCAGCATATACATACGCCATCTAATGTATGGGGCAACACACAACCAGCACTCAGAGAGGCACATACACTCACATACATGCACATGTGTTCAATGGATGTGATAAGTATAGCTGGTCATCTTTTTTTCATTCTCTCATTCAATATAAGGTAAACTCTTAACCTCACCATCAACATCTTCTATTTTATACACTTTTCTTCCTTTCAACACCACTTTCTCCCTCTCCTACCTCTCTTTATTTTCCCCTCTGTCATCACTGCTCCTGTTCTTTTATCTGTGTGGCCAGCTTTATCCCCACCGGACTCATTTTTTTCACGTAATAATAAACACAGATTTTGTATTGAAGTTAGGGCCAAATCCAATTGGCTAATGAAGGTATCAATCGATCTTGAGGTGTAGCACTACTTCCCGGTGATCAATAGCTCCACCTGGAAGACTTATTTATCCACACTGCTTGTTTGACATTCCTCAAGAGCTGTGTATCAATGATGTAAACACTGCAAGGCTGTTAACTATTGCTAATGATATATCCTCAGTTTACAGATGTATCCATCACTGGTTGGTGATAACTTCTGATTTTGGACAGTGGAAAGAGAGGGTTAAAACCGGTACCATATGTGGTGCTCAAAGTTTGATGAGTGCATGTGTGCATGTGTGTGTGGTTGCAGAAAATTGCGGGTTTGTACGTATATATGTGTGTGTGTGTGTGTGTGTGTGTGTGTGTGTGTGTGTGTGTGTGTGTGTGTGTGTGTGTGTGTGTGTGAGTGTGTGTGCATGCCAGTGGTTTGGGGTAGTGGATGCTCACACTGACTGATAGTCCATTGTGAGTGCTGTGCCATATGTGCAAGTGAACATGCTGTTTCATACCGTGTGGTTTCCAAAAATACAGAAACTCACACCCCCCAACCCGCCTCCGCCCTACACAAACACACAGCCAAACACTCAGCACAGACACAGTGAAATAGCACAGGCTGACCCTTCATGAGCACTGTTGTCTGTGACCCTTACCTGTTTCTGTGGGTTTTGCAGGCAGCTTCACACCACTGTGTCACGCATCGCCACACTGAGGGCCTCAGAACACTGACTCTTTGTACAGCCAAAGCAGCACGTAGGAAGGAGCACATGTTCATCTCTCTCTCTTTCTCTCTCTGTGTGTACATCTCTATCTTCACTTTTAATTTTCCCAGTGGTGGAAAGGAAATTTTTGTATTTTGCTGGAGAACTGAAAAACATAATACAATGCCATAGATTAAACTGTCCAACAGTACAAAAATTGTTCACATTAGCTCCACCTCCACCATACAGTATACCACATTAAAATGCTGTTTATATGTTGATGCATCATAGTAATCCAGTTATATATTTTCTCCATTAATATATCTTTATTTATAACCAATATAAAGAACTTCTAAGCCTGATGATCACATTATGCTATTTCTGTACTTAAGAAACTGTAAGAAAGTTATTTTACCCTTGACTGAGATATTAAAATCGATATTTGAGAGCAAAAAAAATCAAACAATCAAATAACGATATTTAATTACATTCTTAAAAAAATTACATTTGTTTAAAGCAACCTTACCGCGATATAAGTCTTTCTTAGAACATCTATGAATACTCATTACCTCCCCAACACCTTGTTGTTGCAGTTCCTCTGCTTGAAGTTACTCATATTGTTGACATTAGAACTCAGTTTTTAGGTATGTCTACGTATGAGGGGAAATCACAAGGAACTGAGAGTTAAAAGTTTACAAATGATGGGGAGACCCTCTGCCTAATGTCTTCAGCTTACATTATCAAACCAGAAGTGCTAATATTACATTTTTAACATAAAGTGATATAACTTAAACTAACATTTCTGTCAAAATTCCCTTAATTTTGACTATTTGACAATTGTGACTGAAAGATTTCATTGTTGGAAAATAAACTTCTCAGTTCTCTCTGATGGACAAACTTTGTAATGGAAAAACATATCTTTGACATTTCTTGCCAACGTATAAGCTGATATGGATATAAGATTTTTATCGCCCGATGTTCGAGCTCTAATTTTTCTATGTACTGTACACAACCTGAATACTTTTCCCACCACTGGACTTTCTTATGTAAATATTTTCTGAACCCCTAAATATATGTTCATGCTTTATAAGGGTATTATTTGTGTTTGTGTGTCTCATAACTGTGTGTGTGTGTGTGTGTGTGTGTGTGTGTGTGTGTGTGTGTGTGTGTGTGTGTGTGTGTGTGTGTGTGTGTATGGACATCTTGGGTGGAGGACAGTGGTCCATGCATTGAAACAGTGTAGGGCAAATGAGGCCCATCTGGAAACCATTGGCATAAGCTGAAGCCCTGCAGCTAAAAGAGCTTCTGCCCTCCTTATCCTCCTTTCGCAGGGTGAAGCTTCTCTCTCTCTCTCTCTGTCTCTCTGTCTGTCTCTCTCTGTCTCTCTCTATTTCTCTCTTTCTCTTTTTTCTGTGTTTCCATTTTTCTTTCTCCTTCTCAGACCGTCGCATTCAAACCTTCATGCAAAGAAATGTAGGTCTAAGGTAGATCCACTTTCAGAGGGACACATACAAGTATACAGAAACACACACACACACAAACACACACACACAAACACACACACACACACATATACACACACACACACACACACTAACACACACACACACACACACACACACACACACACACACACACACACACACACACACACACACACACACACACACACACACTAACATCCATGTTATTGGCAGCATCTCTTCCATTCTGACCCCAGAGGGAAGTGGTGGACCGGGCTGGAGATCCCTATCATCGCGGCCCCAGAGAGACACTGAGCTGATTGTGTGTGTCTATGTGTGTGTGTGTGTGTGTGTGTGTGTGAGAGAGAGAGAGAGAGAGAGAGAGAGAGAGAGAGAGAGAGAGAGAGAGAGAGAGAGAGAGAGAGAGAGAGAGAGAGAGAGAGAGAGAGAGAGAGAGAGAGAGAGAGAGAGAGAGCGCGTGGTGGTGGGGTGTGTGGGGGTGGATATAGAGGAGCCCTGAGGCCACAGGAAATCCACAGAGACAGGCAGACTGAGAGAGTGAAGCCTGTCAGAGAGGGTGAGGAGACTGTAAGAGAGATGGGGAAAAGGGAACTGAGGGAAACAAAGATGTTGCAAGTTTGTCTGCTACTAATTTCATCTCAGGTCCATCATTCAGCATCAGAGCACAAGAAGAACGTCACTATCAAAAGTGAGGGTTCTGAGAAAGAGTCCAGTGGAGCTGTCAATCCTCTCCAACATTGTATTATTATAACAGCCAGTGACCTTTAGTGATGTCGTCAGAGGCCATATTTCTTAGCAAGCACAAAACCTCACAATGAAAATCTAAACCTATTTTGGCCATGATGGGTTGAAACTGACCAGCTTCTGTCATGCGTGTCCCTCCTTTAAATAGTTCTTTGAGTCACTTTCCTGTTTCAGTTTTGCTCAAGTGAATGTGGATTCAGGAGGCAGCAGCGTGAGCAGCCTCTCATGACTCAAGGCCTTCTGCTGCACTTCACTCCGACCTGGCTTTGGTTGTCCCACTATTTAAATCTATTGAAAATTCATTAGCCGAAACGGTCGACCCATGGATGTTTCCCCTCGTGAAAGAGTTGCTTTGTAGGGGGGGCAATCCACGGCCCCTCAGCATGCTTCGACGGGACACTGTTTTCCCCTCTCCGTGAGTTTTTTTTCATTTGGGAATATTGTGATTTCATTCAGGCTGCTCACGCGGCCTTTAACAGTTCACTTGTAGAACCTTCATGGCTATGCACTCTCGTTTCACAAGACCACCCACCCACCCACACACACACACACACACACACACACACACACACACACACACACACACACACACACACACACGCACTCACACATAAGCATGCATGCATTAGACAGCACACTATCCAAACAGAACAATCATCATTCTTGCATTATAAAGGAAAAAAAAAAATCCTATTGGCGGAACAAGGGAAAAGAAAGTGGAAAGGTTGCGTCTAAAATACTTTCCTGTGCGCTTTCCCTCCCAACTCTACCAGTGGATATGTGTCCTGTCTGTCTCTGTGTTTGATTACTGTGACTGGGCTCAGTCTGGGGGACTCAATCACACTGGACTCCAATTGGTTGCTAATCCCTTGGTGTGTTATCTGTTTAAATGTCTGGCCCTTCCATCAACATCCCCTCTCTGCCCCAGGCCTGGACCAGCATCACCTTGGGGTCTGAGCAGAGACAAGCATTAGCTGTGGTATGGCTACTGCAGGCAGAGCACCAATTATTTTATAGTAAAGGGTCAGTTCAACCACATAAAGCGCACAAAAAGAATTCCTCTGCTGCCCCCCAATGACCTTTAATCCTGTTGATGTTGAGTTTTTCAGATGTCGTTTAAAGGGTTTTGTGCACCATAAATGAAACTCTCCATTCACCTCCTTTATTTCAGATCAGTGGTTCCCAATCTTTTTGGTCAAGGGTACCCCCACAGCCCTGTCTGATGAACTCACGTACCCCTTCAGCGATTCCGAATGTACAGTATGATCCAAATGTATGTATTTTTTCATACAGTTGAGCTTTCTATACTTAGGTTGGATTGGTTAGCAATTAGGCCTACTATTTGATGTTTTAACATTTATTTATTAGTTTTAGCAAATCATTTAAATAGTTTAGTCATTACTTGTAGCTGTGCATTCCATTTATTTATTACTTTTAGCTACGTGCATACGATGATCGCTTGATAACTATTTTTCACTTTCATAACTGCAACATGTTGTGTCTTACAACTGATATTTCTACAAATCATAATTTTTATATATTTCAAATTAGTTAAATTACTCCAAAATTTGTCCACGTAACCCCTGGGGAACAAGTACCTCTGGTTTGTTGTTTGTTTAAGATAATAAGATGGGAAAAAAACAGGTATATTGTATTTAATGTGGGACATTACATTATGCATATTCATATTTGTAAATTGATTTCAGTTTTCATTATCTGAATTCATATTGCGCATTGTAGTGATTTGAAATAAACAAATAGGAAATTAAAATTGTTTCAATACTACCAGTAGTGAACTCATTCAACTATTAAATAAGTCAGTTTTTGTACGACCGTATTAATTCATCACACACTGATATATTCATAATCAAAGTGATTTTTTTGTAGGAGAATGAATATTGGGTAATAGTTTAGATGCATTTTGAAGGGAGTAAAATAAAATTAAAAAAAAATTCCTCCAAAGGTTTTGCGTTCACATAAATGACACAGTTTTGTAATGAGCTAAAGGGATAACAGTGGTTACTTCCTTAATCAATAGCTTGTTCAGACACAAGCACATGATAAGAGACACACAGACACACATTTTTGCCACCCACCGAGGGTTTTAGAGCCATGGTGGGTATCAGATAGATGGCAGATCCGCTAAAGCTTTAAAACTGAGCTTGCAAATTACCATCACCTCCTCCAGCCCTTCACATGCATCATGTCTCTCTTTCTCTCTTTCTCTCTCTCTCTCTCTCTCTCTCTCCCTCTCTCTCTCTCTCTCTCTCTCTCTCTCTCTCTTGCATGCAGGTTCTCATGTTACTTTGTGTAGCTTTCGCATGGTTTACAAGATAGTTAAGTCTGTAGAGAGCCCTGTAACTAAGACACGAAGACCAGGGTTGTTCCTGAAAAGGCTTCTCAGTGACATTGTTTTTACTGGCAGTCGGCTCCACCACAACATACAATAGAGGCTCACACAGCCTCAACATGCCAACAGTGTGCCATGTGCCCGCAAGAAACTGATGATACAGATTGATATTTTGTTGTTTCAAGAGTAAAACTGTATTGCCAATCTGAACAAACATTGATATTAACATTTAATGCGAGCTTACGCATATGTAAAATGTAATTAATTGAAGTGCTGGTCTCATGATGAAACCAGTTACCTCTTATGTAAAATGATGTTCAATTATTCACTTCCTGCCTCACTTGTGTGTGTGTGTGTGTGTGTGTGTGTGTGTGTGTGTGTGTGTGTGTGTGTGCGCGTGTGTGTGTGTGTGTGTGTGTGTGTGTGTGTGTGTGTGTGTGTGTGTGTGTGTGTGTGTGTAAGTTAGCGAGTGCATGTTGTATGGATGGGGCATGTGTGCATTTTTTCAATGTGTGTCCTAAACCTTTGTGAGAAGACAGAGAGAGAGTACCTTGTTAGGTAAACTGTTTGACATTCACGTGGAAGATGTGATAAACAGGAAACAGCTAGACCCCCCGCAGTGTCCCACAGCCACACGCCAGGGTCATACCAAACATCTCCAATATAAACATGTCTGATACATGGACATTTATAGTTATCAGCCCTGTCAAAACATCAAAGTATTCCGTGAACATTGTCTCCTTGCATAGAAAAAGGGATTTTGTGATATGAGTCTGACTCACAAACCCTGACAGCTGCACACTTAGCAGTTTAATGTAACTAGTTTTTTTTAAAACAGTTAAAATGCCGAAAAATGAATCCATTGCTTGTGTGATTGAATACTGTAAGTGTTACTGACTGTATAAAATGCAGTATGTACTAAAATACATTTCGGTGAGAGTAGGAGCTGGTAAGATGAGTAGTCTGAGACTTGTATATCAATTCATATTCAATATCATGCATGTATTCTAGACATCAATCGGTCCATCCTCCAAAGTCCCTTATTGTTCAGGCACATCTCAAAAAAATATAATTGTATTTGTTCTCTACAGTTTAACCTATGAGGGTGAAGTCAAAGAGTCAGGCAGAAACGACATGTGTCTGTGTGTAGTACATCACTCTGGCAGTCATGTGGTAAATATTGTGTTTCCTGTCTCCTCCTTAACTGTTTTGGTAATTGGCTTGTGTTAACCCTGTGACCCAGTGACTGCAGGCCCTGTGTGTGTGTGTGTGTGTGTGTGTGTGTGCGTGTGTGTGTGTGTGTGTGTACGTGTGTGTGTGTGTGTGTGTGTGTGTGTGTGTGTGTGTGTGTGTGTGTGTGTGTGTGTGTGTGTGTGTGTGTGTGTGTGTGTGCGTGTGTGTGTGTGTGTGTGTGTGTGTGCATGGCTAGACTGAGTAAGTATGTTTTTCATACACACTATAATTTGAATACTGTGATTAATCAGATAAAGGAAACAGTTTGCAGTAACTCCTGTGCCTCATTTTATTGCATTTTACATTCATCATGTTTTTTCCCCACTATGTATTTTTTTATTTTAATCATGATTAAATTTGTTTTATCTGTTTGAAATTCTTCTTATTTGCCCTTATTTTTGTACAACACAAGAGCTGAATTTTGGTATTAAACAAGATCCATAATTATAAAGACAACAATACCCATCACTAATTATTATAATAATATCATATATAAGTCTAATTTTATTTCATTCTTTACTTCATGATGTGCACGTCTTTTCTTTTACCATTGCCATGTGGCTGTATACAGTATTTATAAATATGCCTTGAAACACTTCTCTGGCACAAGTGAAGAATCAAAAGAAAATACATCAAAATCAAATTGTGGTGGATGGATGCCACACTGCTTTGCTAATTGGGTTACATATTTCAAGTTTAATTCTACCAAGATAAGGTGCTAACATGACTGTCACAATATTTGAAGTGTTGCTTAATCGGGTGCTAGTAAAAAATATTAAAGTGCCTGTAAAGACGCCGATTCAATAAATGAGAGAGCAAGATGACAACGTTGAAGTGGCTTGGCGCAGATGTTGACATTGAGGTTGCATTAAGTAGTAGCTGTGTGACAGTTGTGTTTTCCTGCCTGGCTGCCTGGTGGCTGCTTCACTTCTTCCTTAGTGCTGGATCTGCAGTCTTACTATCCAGCCAAGTTCATCTGAATCAAGTTAAATCTACTTTTAACGACTACAACTACTGACCCTGACTTTCCCTGGGTTAGACTGAGAGTTTGTAAACAAGGTCCGGCTGAATATCCTGCTCACTCTCTTAAGGCTGCTTTGCATGACAGTGTAAACTAAATGAATATTTGTAATTCTATAATAGCAAAAAATTTAACTTGGCTCCAAGGTCTTTGGTCTGCGATGAATTGTATTTTCCATGTCATGTACATGAGAAAATAAATTATTGTAACTAAATGCCATGATTACAAGTAAACATCTACTGTGTGGGCATGTGCGTGTGTGCATGCAGTTAGTCAGAGCACGGAAAAACCTCAGGGGCTGAGACTGAGGCCAGTTAGCGCTGCTGAGTGGTTGGAGATACAGAACAAATGAGCAATTAGGGAGATCTTCTGTACTTCTCTTTTGTCCTGGGAGGCTGATTAGATTGGCTGTGACGTGCTAACAGGCAGAGGGGTTTCAGAAAACCTTCTCATCTCTCGTCCTCTGTCCCGTCGTTTCTCCGTAATCGAGTTGCCAAAACTTGTGGCTAAAAATGGTGGCAAACAAAATGTAAACAAAATGTATCATATGAAGATAGAATAAATGTTGATGTTTTAAGACAGGCATGTGTGTGGATGAAGACAACTGGAATTCAAAAACCTGTTGACATGAAAGCAAAGGATAATATTATTACTGTGCAATCACACTGCAATGTTTTTATGAACAGAATCAGTCAAGTTTCTTTTGAAGATTGTTTTTATTGACATACTGGACATAGTATTTTGCAATAAAAAATAAATAATTGTAAATATAGTAATTGTGCATTCATACATTATTTTTCAAATGCCAATGGTGGACAGCCATGGGTCATGAAAAATCTGTAGCCCTTTAGCAGCCGATTCTTTAATTAGTTCCTCCTCTCTTAGAAAAAAAAATGTGCACCAGTGAAATCAGCTTCTGCAGCATTTATTGAGCTGGACTGACAACCTGCAGAATCTCCCACAGCACAGGATTGGCTGTTGCTGAGAGGCAGCATGGGTTGCATATGTATTCTGCAGACACTGGTGTTCATTGAAACAGCACTGACTGAGCCAAAATGACATCACAAAGGGTCAGTAGTCCGATCGTGTGACATTTCAGTCAGTGTCCAATTAGGGCCGCCAGCACTTCTACTCACCCATCCGACCCTATCACACTCAGATATGGAAGCCAGGCCAAACACAACATCTCTTTGTTTCCACTGGCACTGGCCACTCAACAGAGCTTGCCTCTCATCAGCTTTGATCTGTAACACAGGCCTTTCTGCAAAACTAATCTAAGTCCATGTTTCTGGGTGTGTGTTAGGAGCAGCATTCAAGTGTTTGTATTTAAAGACTGGTGAGCCCCATGAGGTACACACTATTTCCTATACTAAGAGTGGCAGGTTTTTTGTGAAAAAGATAAAAGGAAACTGTGAGCATTTGAACCAATCCCTGAAAAACCGCTACACACTTTGTAACTTTCTCAGTAAAAGCAGATATCTTCCAATCCTTTCACATGCCATGCACTCAAAAGCAAAGAAACATTCCTTGGAAAACAAAAAGTATTTCCCCACAGTCAAATGATGAGTTATTCTTGTGGGGCAGCTGTGGCTCAGAAATAGAGCGGGTTGTCATCTATTTGGAAGATCGGAAGTTCAATCCCTGGCTCCGTATGTCAAAGTGTCCTTGAGCCTGACACTAAATCCCAAATTGCTCCCGGTGCTGTGCATGAATGTGGCTTGAATGATTTGATCACATGATGGGTAGGTAGCCTCTGCCATCAGTGTACGAATGTTTGTGATTCTGATTCTGATTCTGAAGTAGTGTAAAAGTATGGTGGCCTTGAAGTGCAAATCACAACAGCAAATCATAAAACACCATGGCAAATAGTAAAACACGACAACAAATATAAAAACACTTCAACAAATCATAACACACAATGACATTAACTTCTACTGGAAAAGTAGGCCTACTGTATCTAGCTAAAGATGGACCCTCCTGATTGGACATTTAATGTGGCAGTGCAGAGGCAGGCTATTATGGTCCATCCCCAGGGAAGAGAACACGACAGAGAGATATGAGTGGTATCTGCAGCTTCAGAGTCCATGACCCCAGTGTGTAAACAGTAGGCGTGTGTGTTGTGTCAAGACAGGAGAGGACAGTACAAACTTATTATTAGGCTCTAAAACACCCTGAATTGGGTGAATAGCATTTTATCAACGCGGTCACTATAGTTGACAAAAATCAAGCATGACGATGTACAGACTTGCAACAAAGACAAAACCTGTCTAGCATGAGAAGACTGGCTGTGTTTGACTGTAGAGCTTCACTTCCTCTCTGAAAGCACCAATTATGTCAAATTAAGAGAACAATTCTTACAAAAAGCCAGTATCATATGTCCAGAAGCCCCCTAAAAATAATGTGAGAGATCTCTTGGCTTCAAAATATACAAAAAACCTGTTTAACCGTCCTTTTGTTGAACTGTTTTTTTTTGTGTATGTTATCTCTAAAGGATTGTATTGTGTATTTGTCTCCTCATGATACTTTTTGACTAATTGTGACTACTTTTTGTTCTTGTAAAAAAAAGTCAGTAATACGTAAGTTATCCTTGGAAATAATGTAGAGTTAACATTTATGCCAAGAAAGCTTATTCGATTTTAAGGAGGCTGATGCCACTTCACCATTCCAGCAATGAGAGATACAGAAAAACAGGGAATTGGAGAGACAAATACTGAGAAACAGAGAAAGCAATGGAAAGAGAGAGAGAGAGACCAGTACCTCTCCACCGTTCTCGTGGGTGGTCCCGGTTAGGAGGAGTATAGAGGACAGGCAAACAGGCAGATGTAAACTGTAAACCAGCTTTATTCTACAACGGGGTGAAATGCCGCTTGCACTCGCTGCAGAAACAATATACAGTAAGTCTACTACACTGATATTTAAGGAAAGACACAGTGGTGATGATCATCAATTCAATTCAATTCAATTTTATTTATAGTGCCAAATAACAAAAGTTATCTCAGGACACTTTACAGAGTAGGTAAAGACCAAACTCTATGACTTATTTATGATTTACATAGACCCAACAATTCCCCCATAGAGTACGGTGGCAACGAAAACCTTCCCTTTAACAAGCAGGAACGTCCTACAGACCCACCTCTGTGGAGGACCGACATCTGTCTTGACCGGTTGGGGAGGAAGAAAAGGAGAAAAGACAGACAGATGGACAGAGAGAGACAAGGACAGACACACTTCCAGAGATGCAGGACGGTAACTATAATAATATCTACAGTAATGTGAATATGACTTACATGTTATGGCAGTTAATATAGTGGAATAGTAGAAACAAGCACAGCTAAGGTGGCAAACATGATCAGTGATGAGTAGTGGCAACAGCAGCTACGATACAGCGAGACATTGTGTTTTTATGGCTACAAATTTTATGATTTATAAGACTAATGACAGTATATGTGACTAATAGATATAGTAGTAGCAGGAAGCATCATACAAGACCACGGCAGCAGGTACCACCACTATCAGCAGAGACCTGCGAGAGGACAAAGCACAAACAGCTCCGGGGAAGAAGCTGAATCAGTAACATGCATTGATGAGACATGAATGATACAAACAGAGAGGAGAGAAGCTCAGAGTATCAGGAAAAGTATCATCCCCGGCAAACTAGGCCTATAGCAGCATCATTAAGCAGAACAAAATCATTTTAAAAATAACAACATTGCTAAGGGCTCGTAAGCCCTAGCTGTAAGCTTTATCAAAAAGGAAAGATTTAAGTTTACTCTTAAATAGGGGGACAGTGTCTGCCTCCCGAATAACACTTGAGAGTTGGTTCCACAGGAGAGGAGCTTGGTAGCTGAAGGCTCTGCCTCCCATTCTACTTTTGGAGACTCTAGGAACGACAAGTAGCCCTGCATTGTCAGAGCGCAGCGTTCTAGTCGGGTAATGATGATGATGAGGATGACAGAAAGAAATCAAATGCAGAGCAAAGAAGCATGCTGAGCAACACAAAGTGATGAGTCACAAGAGTCCAGAAAGAGAGAACGGGGGGATCGCTGTTTCTTGAAAAGTAAAATAGTTCTTCAAGGAAACTTCGGATACACACGTCATATAATAGCCACACAAACACACACACATACACACACACACACAAACACACACACACACACACACACACACACACACACACACACACCCAGACACACGTATGCATGCATGCAAGTAGGAAATGACACAATTTGCTTGTGATTCCAACTGTCAAACATGAGGACGTTGACCCCAGCTGAAAGGGAGCAGTGAGTGTAATCTCATAGCAATCAACTGTATGCTTAAACGGAGCCCCGGCCCAGCAGTTTACCTCCACAGCAGCACAGTGCCATGTGAAGGAAGGGGAGCTGGGTGGGCTGGGGTCAGCTCAGTGGGGGTTACTTTGGTGACAAATCCTCTCCTGTGCATGACCCACTGGGAAACATGTCTAGCTTTCTTGTGCCCTTCTCTGGTACACTGGGAAGGAGGCATGTTGAACTGGCTGGGAGAGACAGGGGAACAGATCTGGCTGGCTGGCTGGCAGGCAGGCAGGCACTCATCATCCCTCACCACAGGAAATTAAAGTAAACAATCAAGACCTCACATCCTCTCCATGAGACCACACGACGCTCTGATCAGAAAGTCTGTGACTGTGCATGGGAGTGAATATGTGCACGTGCACCTATGAGAAGACTGGAGTTAGCCAGTTTTAATGGATCAAAGCGCCCTGTCTTCTAAGTCTTAAGGATCTGTTCTAGTATATTGTCTTCTTTTTTTTTAATTATTATGAATTATTTTGCACATCCACAAAGATGTTTCCAAAACCTTTGTATTGGTAATTCTACTGAATTCTAATATCTGTGTTTTTAGAACTACTCCCTCTCAATCCTCCTTTGAAAGTAATAACCTGATATTCCAGGACTTCAGATTTGCTCACTTAAATAATTCCTCAAAGATCTCCCAAAGTCAGACCCCTCACCCTTGCTATTGGAGATGGGAACAGGCAAAGTATGGGATTGCTAAATTGTTATAAAGGCCTGTTATGGAATAATCAGGAAGCACGATGGCTAACGGGGCTCTGGTAAAGCTCAGTGGATAACAATGATTACAAGATGATCAAACAATGATGTTCCTTACTGAAAAAGAAAAAGGGTTTCAGCCAAGGAAGTCAAGAAAATTTGTATCATGTTGCAGTGTAGCAATTATTTAACATAGACAACATTCTTGAATTTCACACAGCCAAGTTGGGAGTCGGTGTGATTATATATGGTGTGATATAGGAGAATATATATATAAAAAGTTATAAAATTGTTTTTTAGTTTTTATTTTTGGTAGTTTTATAGTAGTTTAGTAGTTTTATATATATATATATATATATATATATATATATATATATATATATATATATATATATATATATATATATATATATATATATATATATATATATATATATATATATATTTATAATGTATCAAAATAGTTTATTAATTTTTAGTTTTAGTAGTTTGGGGACTAACAATTGCACACTGGTTGTGTTTGTAATAACTTTAAAAGGTTTGGTGTTGAGATTTGTACCCCTGATCTGATGTAAGATGAGTGTTTGTGTAGAATAAAAAAAACCTACATTTTTTTAAATTCACTAACAACATTTCTTTCCATATTTCCATTTTGTTTTGAGGTGGAGGCAGAATTCTTAGAGATGAATGTCTGAAAACCTGGTCACATGAAACCAAAACAATGTGCTTGGTCAGATAAGTGAGAGCTGCTCAGCTGTCCATTTAATGCTGCAACGAAGGCATGCTGTGTTTTCAATCATGCAAACAGAATGAATAATAGGACAACAACTTAATCTGATTGTGCAACTGCTGATGTTTGTCCAGCCTCACTTTTTGTTTTCTGTCCTCTCCTCAGCTATTCCTCCTCACCTTCACGTCCTTCCCTCTTAATCTGCCTACTTCCCCTGGCTTCTTCTGTCCTCCCTCCTTCCTCCACTCTTCCTCCCCTACCTCCCCCTCAGGGGTTCTCAGGTTACCACACGTCACTGATCCAGACAAGCTGGGGATTCTTTCATCGAGCAAATTACAGGCAATTAGGAGCCCAAAGGATAACATTTAGTGTGCAGGGGAAGGCCGATGCAAGAGAGAGGGTTGTGCTGTGGAACACCCAGATCCTGGACAGAGAGGCGAGAGAAGTGTGTTTGTGTCAAATTAGTTGTATGTGTACATGTGTAGACGTGTAGTCCTGATAACCAACTCTCCAGTCCTGCAGACATGGTAATCCAACAACCTTGTTCCCTTCCTCAGTGCTGACACACACACACACACACACACACACACACACACACACACACACACACACACACACGCACACACGCACACACGCACACACACACACACGCACACACGCACACACGCACACACACACACACACACACACGCACACAAATATACTCAAGAGGAAGTGAATAGTACCAAAGGGACAGAAACAGTCACAATGGGAGTGCCACACACACACACACACACACATACACACGCACACACACACACACACACACACACACACACACACACACACACACACACACACACACACACACACACACACACACACACACACACACACACACACACACACACACACACACACAGGAGTGTTTAGAGTAGCAGCATGGTTAAGTGAACCACAGCCATATACACTGCAGCATTCTTCAGGATATCTGCTGCTTCAATCCAATATGTCTCTCAGTTCTATGTGTGTGTGTGTGTGTGTCTGTGTGTGTGTGTGTGTGTGTGTGAGAGAGAGAGAGAGAGAGAGAGAGAGAGAGAGAGAGAGAATGAGAGAGAGAGAGAGAGAGAGAGAGAGAGAGAGAGAGAGAGAGAGAGAGAGAGAGAGAGAGAGAGAGAGAGTGTTAGTATGTGCTGCCATCATGAATTTACCATTCTGAACCAACTGTGAGAGAAGACTGTGGAGATTAAATCTGAATTGGATGAATAAAGGGGAATGGAAAAATGTATCTCAGCATCTCAGCACGATGGGATTTGATTTCTCTGAGTATCTCAAATGAGTCCAATTTCTGCTGGGGGAGCTTTGTGCTAAATGCACATTTGGTTTGTGTTCTGTTTGAGTGAAGTTCAGAAGGTCAACTTAATCTCACTGATCACTGTTAATAAGATGAAGTTTCATCTGACAATGAGAAGAATATTAGAAAGCGACTCCAGATGGCTATTTTAACTGTTGATCACGCAGGGAAAGGCTGCATCTATCTATGATAACTCTATGCCCTGTACTGTCTGGGTAATTACTTGACACATATGGACACCACTCATTTGGCAACATGCACTGGTATGTGGTCAATGTGGAATTAGCAAACTATTACAGCAAATTACTCCTTGCTGTAATGAGGTGAGAGAGGGAAGAGAGAGAGAGCGCAAGAGAGGATAAGTGCACAAAGGATGGTGCACTCTCCAGCTGTGAACAAACTGGGTCCTGGAAGAGCTAACATCATAATTCCAGGCCTATCATTGTAATCACAGCTCCATCACAAAATGGATTTTGTCAGGGCACGCCAAGTCCACTAAGAGCTGCTCCAGTTAAACATTAAGCAGCTGCTCTCTCTCTCTCTCTCTCTCTCTCTCTTCTCTCTCTCTCTCTCTCTCTCTCTCTCTCTCTCTTTCTCTTGCTTACACACGCACACACACACACACACACACACACACACACACACACACACACACACACACACACACACACACACACACACAAAGACACACTCATATATGAACATGGCTTTATTTATGTTTTTGTGAAAGGTAAGAAGTGTTTGCAGCAGAGTGCAAGTAAACCTGCATGTGTGCAACTGTGTGAAAGTGTGTGTATGTGTGTGTGTGTGTGTGTGTGTGTTTCCAGTGAAGCCTGGAGCTGGTTTGGATTAGCTCTGTGTCTTGTTCAATCTGACAACAGTGACGTGTGCCCCGGTGGCCAGTGTGAGTATGTGTATATATGCGTGTGTGTATTTGCGCATTTGCGTGCATGCGCGTGTGCATGAACTTGTGTTTGTGTGTGTACCAGTCGCATCACCGCTGGCTGGGAATGCAGAGAATGCTTCTGGCTCCTGACCCCACCTCTTGTCCTGCTTGGCCAGCCCACTCCAGAGGGACATTGATGGGGAGTGATGGGGGTGCTTGTAGGGGATGGGGGTAGTGACAGTTCAGTAACACTCACCAGAGCCCGTCGTCCTATGTCGCAGAGTGGCATCGCCCACCCTCAGTGCCAGAAGGAAGAGTTTATTTTTTTAGCTCCTGCTCTCCCGAGCGCTGGCTACAGAAGACCACCGAGCGCGGGGTCTCTCTTTCCCTCTGCCCTAAGCCCAGCCGGAAAGAGATTTATTGAGGAGGGGGGAATGAAAGAAAAAAATGCTTGTGACCTCCACTTAACTAGAAGTAAACACACGGCTGTGGTAGTTTAATCAAAAGTGCACGCTCTTCTCTCACTGTCAGAACAGCGGAGTTATGGGAGTGCAGTACACAGGTTGTACTGTTGGCTTAAGGCCAAGTCAACATGTTCATAGGTATTTTTTGGATCTTTTGGAAAATTCCTTCCAGGGTTGTTGTGTAGACAGGAAAAAAAGAGTTTGGGCCTTATAATGTCAGTGTGCCAAAAATAGTGCTGGTTCTAACCTTGCTAACAGGACATTTTACATATGTTGAATATGGAAAATGTGACAGTTTACATAAAAATGCAAAGCTACTCTTCCACTGCACCATGCAGCCAGGTAGCCGTCCGGTAGTAACTTTTTTTCAGGTTCCTTTGGCCAACATGGATTTTTTTGAAAACAGTGCTTGTGTGGACAGGATTCTTTTTGAGAGCGAAGGAGGGAAAAACCCCATTTACAAAAATACCCATTATATGTATGTGTGGACTAGGCCTTGGAGCAATGGATGGGAATGTGTTGATATCAGAGCAGGAGCCTTAACGACATCCTCAAAATGTGAGGACTCTGAAATATAGAAAAGGAGAAAAATGCTGTACTTCTGAAATGATTTTATAGAGGACCAAATGTGACGATACAATCTGGTTTGAGTGGCTGAATCCTTTTTCCAAGATTGAATCAAAAGAAGAAAAGAAGAGAAATTAATTCACATTTTTATTTGCTCACTGATTACAGCTAGAACTCATCTTTCAGACCCAATCTTCCTGTGCGTCAATTAAAACACACACCACTAATATGTCTGGCATTGTATTTATTTTACCAAAAGTCTTTTCCATTTGTTTGGCTTTTTCAGTCCACTGCTTTTAGATCTGCGGCTATACGTTTCTATAGACTTTCATGGTTATGATCAATATATTGAGCTAATGAACACACATTTATGCAGTTTAGTTTGCTCCTACAGACCTGTATAGCCTTACATATTAATATAATAATAACAAGAATAAAGGTGGCATACATTTTGAAGCTAATTTTCCTGACAAGATATTATGGTGTTTCCTAATTTTTTATTCAATGCAGCTTATAAATGTAGAATGTAAAAACAAAGTCTTACCATTGATTTTTTTTTAGTATTAAAAGCTGAATATAAACCGTGTTATGTATTTATTAATAACACTTATCACTCACATACAGTTTAATCATTTAGTTTCATGTTACAAATAAATGCAATTGGCAATTACCGAAAGAATTAAAAAGATGTAACTAAAACGTGAATAATTACAGAGAGCTGTTTGATTTCCCAGTAAAATGTCTAAAACACAGGTGCATGGTTATGCTGATACAGTGCAGGAGTGAGGCATCAGTGTTAAATGTCAGCAATTACACCAATGTTCTTACGGTAGCACTGCCAACAGTTACACAATGTTTTTTACATATCTGTGAAAAAGACATTTTTTTTGCCATCGGGACTATACTGCCAACTCCTGTATTTCACTCAAAAACTGATCCCTATCCCAACCCCCATATCTCCATAACACTACAATAACTATCTTTCTCATCCTCACCTTTCTGCTGTATTCTACGCTGGCCTACCGCTGACCTCCTCCTGTCTCCCTGTTTCCTTTCACTGCCTGACATTTTCTTGCTTATGAATTCCCTCAATATAGCGTGTAATGTGGACACACAGAGAGGTGTCCTGTGCATCTGAAATCCACACTGACCATTTTACTGAACATTCTGTGGATACACACAGCTCTCTACACGACCAGCACTAAATAAACAGGCTCCTGCTCCTCCGAGGAGCTGGTGAAGGCAGATCCAGCCTTCCGACCAGCTCCCCTCACAGGGCAGTGGCTGTGTGCGGCCTGAGCCTGGCCTTCCTGTCTAGACCAGTGGAGATGGGGTTAATGAAATGCTCAACGCTGTCTGAAAGTTGTCTGAACATTGGCTGCGGCATCCATCTTCAACTCAGTCCCTCAGG
Organism: Echiichthys vipera; assembly: GCF_963691815.1. NCBI lineage: Eukaryota > Metazoa > Chordata > Actinopteri > Perciformes > Trachinidae > Echiichthys > Echiichthys vipera. The sequence continues at coordinate 21,940,889 of NC_139826.1, forward strand.
AGCATAAACCCTCATTTCTTATGTCCACCCCAACAGTACCCCTCCCTGCGCTCCATATTACCATCCACTGCCTTCCTCCTTCTCCTCCATCCTCTCCTGCTAACTCTACATTCACTGTCACTATGGAATTCTTCCTCCGCCCCATCCACGTCTCCGTTCCTCTCACGCATGCGCTCTGTCTTTTCATGGAGAAGAACCGTTTATGAGACAGTACTAGAATAAATGGTGGTCAGCAGTTCAGCATGTTGGCTTGTCCAGCTCTGTAAATATGGATGACTGAACCCAGCCAGAGGGAAAATGTGTGAGTGTCTAACACAGCGACTGGACGCCTCGGCCAACAAGAGCACCTGGATGGTGTTAATCACAGCTTAACATAAACACCGCTTCGAAACGGCTGCACACACATATCCAAGTACACGTGCACTCAAACTGTCTCCTTTATGTGTGGGGACACGTACATGTTAGCAGAGCGCCACACAGACACTTGCTGATGTAATACACATTGCTCCCACGCAAAAGCATCTATTATTGCATTTTACCTTAAGAGAGCCAAGAACGAATGCAAGATAGCACATTCCACTGGCCTGACATTTATAGAGGCCTTTTCATTACCTCTTTATTTTTCAGTTTGACTTTGCCTTCAGGTTAATTTCTGTGACAGTAAGATTTGATTTTGCCCTCAGCACTCACTAGTGACTGATGCATCCTGCCACTTTGACATTGCCGGCTGGTGGAATTTATTTCAGAGGGGGGCTTTGTCGTAAATAAAGCAGACTTTCTCTCAGAAAAATATAACCTTTCCTGGCAAGAAACAGTGAGAGGATTGTGTGTGTGTTGTGTTTAATGTACACAACATAGTTCATATTATCCCTATTTGTTTCCTATCAATAACCTCAAAAAAAGATAAAGTGGACTTTTAGATGTTTCCATATTTAATTTTGCTAATAAGTTTACTGAATTTTCAATGAGACATCTCCCCTTTTCATATATATATATAAAATTCAGAAAGGTGCTTTAGGTCATTTGCTCCAGTTTTTATCCAGGCTTGATCTGTTATTTTGATTTGTAAAAGGAGGAAATGAAGCAAGATAGTTCCTCAGCACCAGAACAGATAGTTAGCTTTGAAGTTTTTACAAACCTCTTGTGAAGCGGTCGATCGTATTCTTTTACTCTCTCACTGGTTGTCATGACAACTATAACATTGCGCTGATGTGGTCCAAGTTGCTTAACAAGTTTGTTAGTTTGAGAGATTTGACAGTGAAGAAAAACAGTCAGCTCCATGTTGTGGTCCCTCCCACTACAACTTTCGTTTCATTTATCGGTCACACGTAGGCTGTCAATCACCAACTATCGTTTCATTTATCGGTCACACGTAGGCTGTCAATCACCATCACACGTAGGCTGTCAATCACCATCAGAAACACAACAGGCGAGATTTCGGCAGAGATCAGGGGAGTGGTTTGGGGCAATAGAAATATCCCCCGTAATCTCTTCTGAGAGGCGGCTGCGCCTTAGTGCCCTCTATAGGCCAGCCGTCACTGCGCTCTGGCAACATTTTATGATGGCAGGGCCAGGCTGCCTTATACCTCGACTCAATTAGCCTATGTTAAGCAAGTTTGACCGAGTGAATGGCACTTGGTCAATATTAAGAATATCATTTATTTTTGTGTGCTCTTGCAATAATGCACAAGAAGGTGTTTAGATATATAGGATAATAGAAAACAAGGCAGGATTGAAGATTATCTTATTGCAAAATAGTTCCCTCCAGCAAGTTAGTAGTTTTTCTGGATGTTTCAAAATTCTGATTGTATACAGCTCTTACTGTCATGGATTATTTACAATTATTTAAGTAAAATAGCACTCTCTCTCTCTCTCACTCACTCATCTTCAAGCGCTTATCCTGGGTCGGGTCGCGGGGGCAGCAGCTCTAGCAGGGGACCCCAAACTTCTCTTTCCCGGGCCACATTAACCAGCTCTGACTGGGGGATCCCGAGGCGTTCCCAGGCCAGCGTGGAGATATAATCTCTCCACCTAGTCCTGGGTCTTCCCTGAGGCCTACTTCCTCCCAGCTGGACGTGCCTGAAACACCTCCCTATGGAGGCGCCCAGGAGGCATCCTTACTAGATGCCTGAACCACCTCAACTGGCTCCTTTCAACGCTAAGGAGCAGCGGCTCTACTCCGAGTTCCTCACGGATGGCTGAACTTCTCACCCCATCTCTAAGGGAGACTCCAGCCACCCTCCTGAGAAAACCCCTTTCGGCCACTTGTACCCATGACCTCGTTCTTTTGGTCATGACACAGCTTTCATGATTAAACATACATACATACATGGTCAGTACACACGCACAGACAAAAATGGGGACACATTTCACCACGGTATGCTCTTTTCATTTTCAAACTAATTTGTGCACTAAAGCCTTTTAAATTAGTCTTGTGGAACTTGGCTATCCCAGTATTTATCTCTCTAGTAGCTGGACAATAATTGATCATTCTCAGTGTCATATAAGATCCAGTCCAGTGGTCCAGCATCTCTGCCCAGCCTGTGACTGTGTTTGTCGGGCAAACAGGAGTACACTGTTGGCCCAGGCGCTGAAAACGACCATGCTTTATTGCCCAGTGTCTGGGCTGAAATAAACACAGTTAGCATGCCACGAGATGGTTGTGTGTGTGTGTGTGTGTGTGTGTGTGTGTGTGTGTGTGTGTGTGTGTGTGTGTGTGCTCATCAGTCAAAAGAGAAAGATGTATTATCTGTTTAAACTCCTTCATTGCAGACAGGCCACACAGCAGGCCTGCTGCCTTTTTCATTTCAGCTTACGCAATCTGGCCTTCCTCTCATATCTGCAATACTTAAAGTTACAACTGAAAAGTTTTCTGTTTTAACTTATCATTATGAAGTGAATGTTGATTACACAATGTAATGGCTATAGAAAAATGACACCACTAGATTGGTTCCCCATAAGCTTTGCTTTCACTGTCTGCCACTGGATACAAAATGACTGCTCGCTTTACGGCACAAAGCAAGAGGAAAGCCCTTGAGTTGTGTCTGTAACCTACTTATATAAAATAATAAAATAACAATAACATGGTGGTGTTGTAGTCTGAAAAAAAAAGCCAAACTATTTGGCTTCCACATTGTCAACTTCAGTACTTCTCAGCTATTTCCTTCTTACCTTTCACAATAAACTGCATCACTGCTTACCAGAGAGCATTTCACTTAGAGGCAACTCAACAAAACATCTTACAGAAGCTATCGTCAGGTAATGTTGGAAATGTGTACATGGCGGAAATGTGAAAACTCTTCGGTCACTCTGCAAAAGTAAAAGAGCCCTCTTTCTACTAAGCTAGACCAGTAACTAAAAAAACCTGCCTACTTATTAATAGTATCTGCTTTTACTCTGCCTTTATCATACCAAGTGTTTCATTCTACCTTTATCGTAGCACTGAGATCTGGGTTTCTGGTTCAGGGATTCTTACAGTTGGGTCTTGCTTTGGACAGTAGACAGGCTGGTAACGGTACGGACATTGCTAATGATATGAACAAGTAACTGATCGATCCAGTGACTGGAGAGCCAGCCTGACTAGCTCGATCGACTTGTTTATATAAAAATCAAGAACAGAAAATATGTTATCATCGTCTGCGTTGTTCAGTTTGTTTGTAAACAAATGCAGTGTGTCCTGTGTTGTTGGTCACATTAGCTCTGAGGAAAACCGAAGCAGATCCTTATCTGGTTGACTTCACCACAGCCACACAAGCAATACCACTTGGGAATGCTATAGCGGGGTGGGAAACTATCTGTTGGCACTTTAACATTCTTTAATACCTCAACTTTAAATTTCCATTTCTATATCAAGTGCCCAAATTGTGGTAATGTACAAGTTTTATTGGTTTAGACAAATACAATTTTCAAGTTTAAATTTGCCAAAATGATAAATCCTAATAATTGTACAATCGGTCAGCTGTATTTCATGCATTCTGTTTTTGATGATATCCATACATTTAATTTAGTTTCATGAGGATCTAACAGCATTTTGGAACGGAAGACTTTTTTTTCCGTCAGTCCTGTTCCTGCCTGTCAAGTTGATTTGAACTGCTGTGCTGTATTTTTCCCATCAGACTTACCATATGACATTCTCTGAATTGTTTGTTTATCCTTCTGTGTAATAAGCCCACAATGTGGAAACCACAGTGTCCAAGCCTCAACCACAACAGACCAGGTCTTGGTTTTCAGGACAAGGTCTGGTTTTACTGGGAAATGGACAGGATAATGGGGAGTGAAGTAAGACCTCATTTCAAGATATGTATTACTGCAGTGGTGGAAGAACAATTTAGATAGTTGTAAAAGTAGCACCACAGTTTAAAAATACTCCATCACAAGTAGAAGTCAAGCATTCAAAGTAAAAGTACAGATGTGTTATAATGAAAATATACTTAAAGTATTTTACACCAGTGTTTTATTATTACAGACCTAATAACATGTAAGCAACATTGTAATGTTGCAGCAGGTCCAGATGGAGTTAATTTGAACAATTTTCCATAATGTTGGATTGTTTAATCTAAAACACATATGCCATATTACCATACGTTATGTGATAATCATGTTTCGCACATAAAAAGTAACTGCTAACTATGGCTTTCTGACAAATATACAGCAGTATACAGCAGTATAAAATAGAAATACTTAAGTCAAGTACAAGCACCTAAGAATAGTACTGTACCTGAGTGAATGTACTTAAGTACATTGCTCCTTTGCCTGTCTTTAACCCTGCACATTTTATAAAAGAAGTAATGTAATAACTATTTTGAAAGGAGAAAAATGTAAATCTTTCCCAAGTTTTTTTTCAAAATCTTTCTCCAGTGATTTGCATGGGTTCTAAGCACTGTCTTTTATTATGTCATTTTTCTTTTCTATTTACATGTGTTGCATTTCTTCTTGCATTATAGGGGATTTTTTTTATGCTCTTTTACAGAGAAACTCAGACTTAACCTGTGACCTTTACTTTATAGGAGGCACTGTAGAGGTGTCTCTTCTCCTGTAGAGCCAGCTGGAGTCTCTTCCCTTCCCTGTATCTGTGTCAGACAACAGGCCTGAACCAGTTGTGGATCTCTCGCATGAAGATCCGCCACACAGGAAGTAAACTAGGATCAACAAGTTTCAGTATTCACTCACTTTTTTACCCTTAAAACACACACACACACACACACACACACACACACACACATGCATGTTTGGTGACCTGAGTGGTTGTGAGGCCCATGTAGACCCCGTCTACTCACACATTGATTAACCCAGAGAGTGTTTGGCCATTAGAGCTTGATCTGCAGAAATCAAACCAATATGTGAACTCTGTGATTAGTGTCAAAAGTGTTACAACGCATTTCACTCAGAAACCAGAGCTCAGTACATTCCAGTCCTGCTCCCCATATCTCTGGTATGAAATACAAATACTACGATGAGGGAGAGAAGCACAGGAGAGATGCCGGGTGGGGGTTATCAAGCAGCCACATTTTTTCCATGTCAATTCAGAGAACATGTCACCCTGGCTCTCTTTCTCTCCCACCTTCTCTCTCTCACAGATACCCACACACAATCAGTTATGAAAATATTTCTCCAACGTCAAATGTCCAGGGGCTACTGAGGCAACACAATTCTCCCCAGTGGGAGGCAGATCAGAGGAGAAGTCTGCACTATACCTGTTTTACTGACAGACCTCCCTGAAATCCACTGGCTGCCTTTCACCTGTAAAGCCAGACACACACTTCACGGATATAATCCAGTAACCCCAGAGGGCGAAGGGCAGCAATACAACAGAGGCTTTCTCCCAGTGCAGACAGAGCCCCCCAACTCTGAACACCAGCCAAAGACATAAATGCCTCCTGTATAGATTACGCCGTCCAAAAAACCCAAAAGCCAAGGACAGGAAAGAAGGAGAGACAGTGGGGTTACAGTACAATGGCAGGGGTGATGGAAGGATGGGGAGGTAACAGGAAGGACTTTCACCACACTGCGTGGGTGATGAGGACACAGAGGCGGTACAATGGCATAGTTGGGATGTGTATTTACACTAGGGGTGATTCCTCTGCCCCATCCCCACCTCTGACTCAATGGCAATGTGCTGACTGGAAACTGCAAGAAGGCCACTTTCCATCTTGACCAGACATCTCTTTTAACTGTCTAATACACATCAATTTAAAGGGGTCTCTGACCTCGAGTTGAATGTTTGACATAGAACGGCCCCCCTGGAGACAGGACTTTCTTGTGTAGCATAATAATCTAAATTGCAGAGTCATAATTGAGATATGATATCATGTATCTCTCTTAGGGCTGCCTGGCATGAAGGCAGAGGCCGAGCAGGAAGTTAGCGATAGGAACAAATTGTTAAGAGGAAGGAAATGTTTAAGTCCAGAGGGATGAGATATGCTGATTCTGCAATAACGTGCCTCTAAAACCATTTAGGATACTATTGATGCAAATTGTGCTACCAGTCTGAATTCCGTATTTTGTTTTTGGAAATCTTGGTCAGAAGAATTTTAACTGACAAATCCATGACACTTACAGCTTAACTAAATCTTCTACATTTAGCACTGTGCATCTCTTTCCTGTAATGCCAATTTAACAACTTGAGGCATTTTGATAAGTGCTCCATTCATTCATTTTTTTGTTGTTTTTCAGGTTGGTTCATGTATTCTCATCAGTGGGTTCATAGGATTTCTCATGAAAATGTATGCACAACATTTTGGAAAAAATGGGGGAAGGTCCAGTGAGTGTCTGGATGCACAAACAGACGAAATTAGTGTTTTGAATTTAAAAACGTTAGCCAATAACATTAGCTTTTGCCTAGATTGAGTTTCAACTAAGCACTGCAGATTCCAAATATGACCTACCAAAATGCAGTTGTGAAAAATGTGATTATAGCTTCTATAGCTAAGTGAACTTAGTTTTAAAACTTTATAACATATTTTTGTTGTTTTTAACATACGAAACACAGTATTCATATTGTATTAGTCAAATCAACAGATTACTGAGCCATAAGTAAAGTATACTCTATATTTCTGATCCATACATAAGGGGCTCACTGCAGAGTCTACCAGCCTGTGGGTCCTCAATCCTCCTGCCATAAGTGATGCAACATACCAGCCTTATTGACAAGTTTTTGTTGCAAATGGAGTGTGTAACGTGGTGCGGCCTCCCAGGCTGGAAGGTGCACATGTGGGCCACAGCCCCGCAGAGGAGGGCTGAGCCTGTGGAGGTCTGGAGCTCTCCTCTCCACAGGTTTAGTCTACATGACTAGAGGACTAGGCCCCACATCTGGACATGACCACCATCAACGCCACTCACCGCTGACACACTGTCAAGGCATGTGCACCCCTGTACCCACCACAGGGTATTAGAGGACAACAGAAGCGGGTACAGGCCTAAGAGGAAGCATGGGAAGAAGCCGTGATACTTTTGAATGATTTAAGAACAAGGTTACAAAACAAATACACCTAAAGGGTGAGCTATAGGGTCAGTATGAAGAGCATCACATGCAGGTGTATATCCCTCATTACCAGAACCACAACGCTTTTTTTGCCTTGCATAGTTCACTCACTGCACATGGTTTCATCTTTCGCAGGTCAGAAATGAGTGAAAATGTGTGCATACGTGTGTGTGTGTGTGTGTGTGTGTGTGTGTGTGTGTGTGTGTGTGTGTGTGTGTTTTTCTGTGTGTAAATGGTTGTAGCTATGGTGTGAGGAGCCTCTCCAAGGTGTTAGGAGGCAGTAAACAGATATGGAGCAAAGCAGACTCTTATGGTCTACCTAGCCAGTCACAGTTCACTACACATGGCACACTGGAGTGCTCTTGCTCTTTATGACCTTCTGTCTTTCTCTCTCTCACACACACACACACACACGGCAGGATATCACAGGTACAGTACAGTGAAAGTCTATCGCCACAATGTGCACACAACATTTCATATCACTGGCTGTCTGCCCACCTCAGCTTAAGAAAATCTACGAATTCCTTGATCACAAAGAACAAATTGTTTTCCATTATCTTTCTTTTCTTTTTCATTCTCTCTGTCCTTTTGTGACACACGTGGGAGAGCAGGAGCATCCAAAGTCGCATGTAATGGTAAAATTCCAGCCGCCCCACTCGGATGTCCCCTCTTCCTGCTATTCTATATATGTCACCAGGCCTTTTTGCAGGGGACTCTTATGGGAGCCTTGCTGGCGAGAGATTTGTCTTTGCACACTCACGCACACTTGGCATGCACATATACATGCATATACACACGTCGCACAGATGTCTGACACACATACACATCCAAAGAGGGATAAATGTGAGGGATCAGTTGTAGGGTCTGGGTATGACTGTGAGGAATGTCAGGCAAGGGCTGTGGTCTGACACCTCTCGCTGTCTGTGTCGCTGTCAGCCATGGGAAACACTGAGACCCAGGAGAGCTTCGGCCAGAGGGTGACGTGATGGGGCAGGATGTGTTTCCAGTGGTGAGGTTTAACCATGCATGTGGACATGCTCAGAGACCTGTGGAGGAAATTCTCAGCACCCCTTGGCCTTTTTGTTTCGTGGGTGTCAGGAGCGGTGTGCCCCAGCCGACCACACACACACACACACACACACACACACACACACACACACACACACACGCACACACATATATAGTTTACCCAAATATCAACTCCTTCAGCATGAAACAGGTATTTCTTCTGCAGTTTCACCTCTAATCTGTCATCTTTACCTGGAATCTTCTGCACTATTTGGCATTTACTGTACTTTTATTTAGGCTGAATACACTCTGACAATCCAGAGGAGCAATGAAAGGCCCCTTGATGACCATATGGTGGCTTTATAACACTAGCTGGAGTGATTCATTCAGTGCTACAGGAGAAGTTATGACTGCTCCCTGATGCTCTCTATAAGCTGTGAGCCTGTGATAAAAGCGTAAGTCATTTACATTCAAAAGCAATCTGGAATTTTAATTGTTCCCATTGCACCGCACATTGATTTCCTCTGACAAGTATATGAATGGTTTCTGTACTTAATGCAGCATGACAATCCTTCAGAGTCTCACAACACAGCCACACCTTTTTAATCACAAGCTGTACCCTTCCAGTCATTCTTCTTTCTTTCTGCCTCTAAGACAGTGTTTATTTCTCTCACCCCCTCTCTGTAACCTATCCCTGCTCTCTTCCCTGCCCCTGAAACACTCTTTCTTGCCCTCTGATAGAATTAGGGAGTCCTTGAACCATGGTGATCACACTTCCTGCAACAATTACTATTAAGCAGCATGGGCCAGAGAGCGTAGCTTGGAGCCGCTACAGAGGCCGTTTACACGGAGCACACCGAGGAGCCTAGTGACAATCACACCAGGGGCAGCAAGCAGTGCTTTCAGTAGGCTGGTAGAAAGAGGGTGGGGTCAGTCAGGGTGTGGGGGATTAGGGGAGACGATCTGTTTTTACAGGCTCCAAGCTGATTTACCCATATAGTATGAAATGTTAGGAAATGTTACATTACAGACAGATGTACCTCAGATTCACATGGAAAATCAGGGCTCCAGTTACACACGCTGTATACAGAAAGACAAGGAATGAAGGCAACATGAGGAGAGATGGGTTGAGAAAATGGTACTTCACATCCATAGCAATTTGGAAGTCGGTTATACAGTAGAGGTCATCACATGATATGGTAAAAAAAAATACAGAATGTGAAAAACGTTAGATGTTCAATGTTTATTTCTAAATTTTGTGAGCACCCATCAATGTGTGGCTCACAGTCCAGAAGCATTTTACATATTCATGAAAAACATACAGTTCTATAGAAGCTCCAAAGCTTTAGAATTTTTTTTTTAAAAAACGTCCGTTATTCCTTCTCCTCTCTCCTTTCAAAAGCCACCTCCTCTGCCCCATCAGCACATCATTTTATCATCATGGTCGTCAGGACAAATTCAAGCATTAACCAGCTGTTTATTTTTGGAATGGTCTGTGTTTAATCTAATTTGTGCAGGATGGGTGCTGGGAAACCCAGGAATCCCCTGCAGCCTTGGAGGAGGAAGAAGAGGAATGTGACCTCCAGAGGTCAGCAGTCCCCTCTCCTGGGTTACAGGGGCTCCTGCACAAGGGCTGGACCAGGGTCACAGGTCAGTGGGCCGGCTCATTCGGCTCTGCCCTGGCGCCTGCCGGCAGAGCCCTCAATTTGTAAAGCGGTAGAGGGTGACCCCAGAGGGCCTCTCCTGGCTTCCCTGGCCAAACACAGGTCTTAAACACTACCAGCCTCCCCCTGATTCCCTTGTCTCCCCTTGACTCCCCCGTCCAAAAACCAGGACCTATAGTCTAACACACAAACACACACAAACTCAACACCAATCCATCCTTAATAAGTGGAATTACCCCAGGCAGGAGCTGAACAGAAGGGGAGGGGGAAACAGGTATGCCGCCATCTCCGCCTCATTACTCAGTGGATTTATGTAGGATCATATGCCCTGTGTGTAGTGGCGCACTTGGGCACTTAACTCTTTGACCTGTGCTGTAAATAAGTAAATTAATAAATACAAGGTGAAGCTGTCTAGGGATAGAGGTTGATCAGAGTAACTTAGGAAGGTTAATACAGCGGACATAGTACAGACGTTGTAATTTGCACCAGATCTAAGCTCCAAGTACATTTTTAACCATATTGATATTTCAAATGAGTAAAAATGTCATCCTGAAAGAGACAAGCTGTCAGAACAGCTACCGTCAGTTATGCCAATTTCTGCAGCCCATGCTTTGGAAAAAGCAGAGGTAACATCTAACGTCTAAATGTCTGCTTCTGAGTGAGTTGCCAGTCTGTCTGTTTCCACTGATGAGAGAGGCCGAGCTGTTTCTGATACTGACTGTTACAGAGAGACCAATTATCCTGGCCAATGAGGACAGGCCTCTGACAGCATAATTACAGGCAGCCTTGCCTTGCATCAACCATATGCTTGGGTATGGCTACCAGTCACCCAGCAGTTGGGAACAGGAGACGAGAGGATGGCAGAGTCAGGACCTGGGGGTGGGTCTGAAAGTGTCTTAATCCACCAGGACCCAATGTCCTGTCTTGTCCCAGACTCAGGGGCCTCTCCATGGGCTGCTGAGAGTTGGAGCTGGGGCCTGATTTGGCCCAGCTGGAGGAAGCGGGCGATCAGAGTTCAGTTGGTGCAGACAGAAGTAAAGTAAACAGCCGTGGTCACTGGGCAGGCCGTTAGCAGGCCTCGGACAGATGAGCAGGGGGCCGGGAAGACCACACACATACACATACAGCCAGACCACACAGGGGCTGGGGCTCAGGGGCCTACGCACGCAAGCACACGCCCCATCGGCAGGGTTCCCCTGTGGGCAAAAGCATGCTGCAGGTCAGGGCGGAGCATCATGAAGCACAGGGGAACAACAGACTGGCACAGAGCTGGCCTGTGACCCTCTGAGTGCATGTATGAACCTCTAAACAGCCTCAGAATGAGAGAGAAACTGGCAGTTTTGACCCAGCGATTAGAGACATCATCCTCACAGAGCAGAGCTGTAAGAGAGAGTAAACACAAACAGGAATAGATTTGTAAGTGCACTGGTATTCAACTGCCAAATCTCAAAGTGCAGTTTGGAGAGTGTGTCCCCTCCATGTTGCAGGCACACACTCTCTTCCAGCGAAAACCACACGTACATTAGCTGGGAAATCACAACATGTTGATATACCAAAAGTCAAATAAGCAATTGTCAACAAGATTTATTTGTTGTTTGAGTTATTCGCTTTACAAAATGTCCCAAAAGGGAAAACAGACAAATTGATCTTTACAATCAGAACTTACAAGTTGCATATTACCAATTAGTCAGAATAAGTGAATTTGGATACAAATTTTCCCTTGTTCAATGGGCTTGTGTAACATCGGATAAGCTTGTGTTTAGTAATTGGTGTTGGTATGAGATGAAAACTCAACATTTGTCCCTGTGTGATGCATATTCAACAGAAATTCCTATAACTTAAAATACAAAGTTGTTTTTATTTTACTTACCCTCAAACTTCTATCATAACACTCCAAAACATTCTCACTCTCTCTCACTCTCTCTCTCTCTCTCTCTCTCTCTCTCTCACACACACACACACACACACAGAGTTAGAACTTTGGCAAACACATTAACACGTAAAGGCTAAACAAAAATAAATATACACCACACAAACACGCTCACACACACACAAACACACGCACACATACGTACACGCACACACCCTCTCCCTTTTTCTCTCCACATAACCATCAGTCTCTTTCTTTATCTGGACAGTGTCAGAATGACCCATGGGAGAGCATGTGAATATGTGTGTGTGTGTGTGTGTGTGTGTGTGTGTGTGTGTGTGTGTGTGTGTGTGTGTGTGTGTGTGTGTGTGTGTGTGTGTGTGTGTGTGTGTGTGTGTGTGTTTGTGTGTGTGTCTATAGGGTGGAGTGAGGAGTTATGCTCTCAATCACAATTACTCCCCACTGCCACCAGTCATGCCGCCTGCCTCGTATCATCTTACTTGGGCATGCACTCCTCGCTTGTGCATACACACATGAATGCTCATACACATGCACACGTACACACTGAAACACAAGGTCAGCATTTCCACTGGAAAGACATGATGTACTCTGAGTTCGGCAATGGGTCCAAGCTCACCTCCATGGAGGATCTAGTGCAGCTGTCAGAGGGATCAGGCAAAGCAGGGCCGGGCTGCACCATCTGCCTGCTTACAACACACACCCTCCTGTGTATCAGTAATCCCCAGCACCCTGCCTCCCTCTTCTTTCATCGCTTATCTCCACATTTAATACCACATTTATGATATCGACTGACAGGTAGCTTGGGCTGTGATCCCTCCTCATCTGGCCTTTATCTCATAATGGTACGAGCTACATTCTTCCTTCGAACACAGGGCCCTGCGAGCCTTGATAAATCCTGATCACGGGGTGGGCAAACCACTTGCTAAAAGTTTTTCTGGCTGTAAAAGAGGGCAGTTGAGAAATAAGTATGAGATTTGCTGCTTATGAAATATGCAGGCTACAGGTTTGTCAGTGAGATACATGTGAGTGCATTGTGCATAGGAATGAGTTGAGGCACAAGCAGCACTATTGCTGTATTGTCCTGGGATGCATTGTTGAACTGACCTACAGATTCAAGGAGTAAAAGGAAGAATTCCTTGGCAAACTCTTACTGAACTCTGAAGTTGTTGCTGATGTTAGCTATTTGGTGTTTTTGAACTAAGCAGTAGATGACATTTTGTGTCTGGGGGTCGAGCCTGACAAGGACATGTTTGTATGATACAATGTCTGGGCAGGAGGTGGGGGTCACTGGGGTAAGAAATGGCTGTGATTTGAGGAAAAGGATAGGCCATGGCCTGTAAAGGTAGAAAACGCTGTTTTGAGGCAGACAGATGATTAAAGGACATGATGGTGAGAATAGGTCAGGGTTGTGGGGAGTCTGGGCGATCCCTGGTACTAAGGAGCGGAGGCAGAGGCTTATGGGGAGAGCTGGACACTTGACTGCTGGGTGAAGGTCAAAGAGCAGTGAAATATGGTTGTCAGGTAGAAGGGAAGAATAACACAGACTCTGTCCTTCCTGCCTTGCCACAAGAGTGCCTGGGTCCTGGCTGGGTGACACGGAGGGGTCATGTACGCAGGCTTAGACAAAGTTCTTACTCACACAATTTTGTGCATGTATGGTCGGATGTATGTTCATCGACAAAACTCTCATTCTATATAGACTATATACACTTTGCTTTAGAGAAACACAGTAATCAAGATCTTTATTTGATTGTATTTTTTTACACATGATGACAATAATGATGATAAAAGGGAGGGATAATAGTTGACAATAACTAACTTTAACACTGAATATTTGTTTTAATTTATTTATTTATTCAACTTTTTCAGTTACTTAATCAATTTAGGATATGTTTTTTATATATTAATAATTAATTACAATGCAAATAATACATGTTTATTATTATTGTTGTCATTATTAATAGATGTATATCATATTTTATAGATTTTTGTTTTATCCATCATAGGCTTTGTTTTTGTATAGGTATAGTATAGTATAGTATAGTATAGTATAGGTTAAATTTGAACTTGGCTTAATGCCATGTATTTATTCTATTTTAAAAAATAGCTGAGAATTGCAGAAGCCTTGGCCAAATGCTTCAGAGACCAAAAGTATTATTATGGCCTGTTTTCAGATGAGGTGGTGAGACTGAGCCTCATTGAAAATTAAAATACTTTGGCTCAGATTCCTCCATTGTTTGATCAGACAGGAGCAGTCCTCAGCTCTCTAAATTGGTCCTTAATGAGACTCGCACGTAGGCCACTTCCCTTTGACCCCCGACATCCTCATGCTTGTCCCGCGGTTCCTCTTCGGAAAAGGAGGACCGACTGGCGAGGAAACCTTACTGAGGGAGTAGAGCTACAGCTACAGAACAGGAAGGTGTGCGTGTGTGTGTATGTGTGTGTGTGAGAGAGAGAGAGAGAGAGAGAGAGAGAGGTGACTCATTTAATTTTTTTAAAACATTGGCACTTGTCAACCGCGAAGGCCCTGTCATCTCAGTAACAAATCCCTCACTCCTGAATGAACAAAATATTTATGAATATTAAATATAAATTCCTGCGAGAAAATTGTCCGTTTTGTATTATTATTACAGTATAATAATTGTTAATTATTGTAATGTTCTATTAAACTCTTACATCAATGTAAAAAAAAGCAATCGCATATATTTCATATTTTTTTCCTACTTTTCTTAGTAATAGCAGTAACTGTTGTAATGTCCTGT